>NC_142340.1:17167500-17290000 GCF_054954075.1 Amborella trichopoda
GTTTTTCAAACAACAGAACAGACATTAAATCATAATTGCAAATGTACTTTTCCTAATGAGTTAATAGTCCAAAATTCAAACACAGCACAGATAGTAAGACAGCTCAAAATCCTCAACATTCTTGTACGCCACTACACCTACTTCGTGAAAGATGTGGCTATGTGGATTTAAGACTATAATAAAAAACTTTTCTTCTTATCTTTGTTACTGAATCTAGATTCCACTTACAAGTGCCACAAAATATTGTTTAAACGAAAATTAAAACCCTCAATACGACCCAGGACCATTCCTTCTACTGCCAAGATAAATAAACAAAATCAAGAAATAAAAACCAATCTTCCACTAACAATTTAAGTACAGCTAATGTTTCTGGAAAATCGAAGTAAATATGGAAATATGACTGAAAATAAAAGTAAACAGCCAAGAAAACTTACTCGGTTGTTCCTAGGGTTAACCCCACAGAACTGGGTACAACCTACACTCGATTTACTAACAAATAGTGCACTTCTGATCCTATTGGCCTTGGTAAAATTTCAAAGCCGGAAAGCTTGCTAAGGTAATACCTCTTAAACTAGGATTCAAAGAGCACAAAAACACAACCAGGGTTTGTAAGAACCTTTAGGAACAAATGAGGGTATATCATGAACACATAAACCCTCCTAGGCTAGGCGCACCCCTCTTTTCTCTCCAAAAACCCTACTTAGGGTTTGACATGTCACCCCTATTTTCTTTCTTATGGGTGGCATGGCACTTTGGAAAGAGAGGGGTGAGAGAAAAAGAACTTAAGGGAGGAGAGAGAGAGAGAGAGAGAAAAAGAGGAATATTAGGGGCATGGAGAAAAGAGAAGAGAGAGAGAGGCTTCAATTGTGTGTTTAATGAGGAGGGGGCTCACCTCTTTATATAGATCTCAACCCCCCCCCGGCACCCCCCGGCGGGTATGCAGTATGCCTATCCAATTTAACTCGCCTTGACCAACAGGAATTAAGAGAATCTGTGAAGTAAGAGAGAAATAAATAGGAGTCATCCAACCCTTAAATCTTCCATCATGATTTAGGGAGGAATTTTATCCCCTTATTATTGGTCCCAAATCCACATCTAGTCTAATTAGGATAAGACCATTTAAAAACCTTCTTGAACTTCCTGATATCTCTTCAAAATTGCAGGAAGTCAAAGACAATATTATTGGTCAAAACTAACTCCCACAAAATAAGGAGTTAAGGACACAATCTTTTCTTTTAAATTCTATTCCTTTACAAGATTATGTAACTAACTAAACTCAAAACAAACTTTTAAAGCAAGAAGGTATGCCACCCCGTATGGGTGACATGTGGCCCCATGGGCCCTATGCCCCACCCATGGGTGCAGCACACATGTGAGGCTAGATCCAAGGGCCTCACAAGTGCCCATCATCATTCTCATAGTTTTGAAAATACCCTTTCAAGGAAATTTACAGCAGAAATTTTAGAATTCTGAAAAATTTTCAATATTTATAAACATAATTTTAAAAAGCAGACCGCCCAGCTCGTAGATGGCTACCTAGGCGATCCAGAAGGCATGGGCGCATCACCCAGGCCTAGGCGGCCAACTAGGCGGATATCCCTAGGTGCCCACCTGAATCTGCCTAAGCGCCCGCCTGAATCTGCCTAAGCACCCGCCCAGGCGGCCGCCCAGAGCGTGCGCCCTGCCCAGGGGCGGAATGCTGCTCCTTTGGGGTATTTTTTGGTCAACTTTTTAATACTAAAGGGGAAAATTTGTGGGTTTTAGGTTCATTGAAACCTAAAATCTATTAGAGGCTATTTTAGAGAGAGAAAACCCAAAAAAATTAAAAAAATCTACTAGGTCGCCCAGGTTCTAGGCGCCCGCCTAAGCGCTGGGTGGCCTGGACACCCCCCCGGACCGCCTACTTGCCGCTTAGCACTTTTTGAAACACTGTTTATAAAGGATATTTCAAATACCTCAAATAAAATATCTAATATCTAGAAGTGGACTAGTATCAATAGGTTAAAATAAGTGACTATAAGGGCAGAGTGATCGTCTTAATGACCAAGATCCATACCTAATTTTATGCAAGGGCTCACGATTGGATTGTCAAAGCCAG
The DNA here is from genome assembly GCF_054954075.1 of Amborella trichopoda. NCBI lineage: Eukaryota > Viridiplantae > Streptophyta > Magnoliopsida > Amborellales > Amborellaceae > Amborella > Amborella trichopoda. Next base: position 17,169,599 of record NC_142340.1, read on the forward strand.
CTAATAAATAGTTGAACCACAATCCCGAAATGTAGATTACAATTTCTCCCTTAAGAGCAAGCCAATCACTATAAGGCAACGGGGACTCTCTCTATGCACATATACACATGTTCCCCTATAGGGTTATTTCCTGGCAGTGCAGTTGTCATATAAATATATCATGCGAAAGTTTGATGAGGGATTTAGCCCTCGCTCTTATAGGCCTAGATCCACACAGAGGAAACCACACAGCTCTCCTGGCTTACAAACCATCCTTGGGTATATCTTCAACTTCAACAAGGGATGACTCACTATAAACCCTTACCAGCAGTGCCACATGCCCAGAGGAAAGGGTTATAGACATGACCATGGCCCATAGTTAAGAGAACCACAAGAGTAGGGTGGCGTTCCCGCTCCGAAACCTCGATCCCACTGTTCCTCCTAGGAATCTCGTAGGGACCCCGATTTTTCAATTTTGGGATTTCGCTCCCAAATAAAGGGGATTACGTTCCAACCATTAATGGATTCCAACACTATTTCGAAATAGATCCCAGCACCCATCAACCATGGTCCAAGGTTTTGGTATATTATAATCTTGGGTTCCATATATGTGGAATCTACTTTCAAAACCAAATGAATCCATTTCCATTTGAAAATAGATCCTCGCTCCCATCAACCATAGTCCAAGGTCTTGGTACATTAAAATTTTAGGCTCCATATTTGCAGGCATACTCTCTCTACTACTGCACGCCCACACTCAACTCTCTCTCTCTTATGCACACACAACAGTCACAAACATATACACACAACACTCAACTGTCTCTCTCTTATGCACACACACGAGTCATTGAAATACATAGGGAAAGAACACAAACGCACACTCAACTCTCTCTCTTATGCACACACACACACTCAACTCTCTCTTTGTTTATGCACACACAAGAGTCACAGAAATACACAGGGAACGAGAAATACATAGGGAAAAAGCACAAGCGCACACTCAACTCTCTCTACTGCACACACACACTCATCTCTCTCTCTTATGCACACACGAGTCACAGAAATACACAGTGAAAGAGCACAAGCGTACACTCAACTCTCTCTCTCTCTCTCTTATGCACACACACAGAGTCAACTCTCTCTCTCTCTCTTATGCACACACAAGAGTCACAGAAATACACAGCGAAAGAGAACAAGCGCACATACTTGTAGCATGGGAGAGTTGGGAGGAGCAACCAAATTCACCAAAATGATCACCACAAGCTAATTGCGAAGGAGCTGTGTGGGCTGGTTTTGGAACCAAGGGTTAATATAGAGGGAGGGGGAATTGGGGAAGGGAAGAGGGAAGGTAGTGGGTGGGGGAGGGGGGTAAGGGTTGGTGATCTAGGTATGAAGTTGATTAAAATACTACAAAAAATCCAATTTGTGTACTTGTAGATCGTTTTTGGATTTATATGTAAGGAATATCAATATCTTGGTGGTCCGAAGGACTATGCTATTAAAGTTATACCTCTAATGATTTGAAGTATATATAAGAAGAATGGAGTACATAAATATACTATGGACTATCTAATAGTCATCTATACTTTTAGCATTTATCAAGTAGTATATAGGCACCTGATGTATCAAATTCTGAAAATATGCATTTAATTAAATAGGGTATGTCATACACATTAGATTTTCGACTACGGACCATGGACTACGTAGCAAACTAATCCATACTCTTTAGATTTATCAAGCATATAGGTATGTGTTGCATAAAAATATGGTTCAATGCACTTATTTAAACATAGGATGTCATACATATAACATTTTGGACTATGGACTACAGACTATATAGTAATGTGCTTAAAAGTATTTAATATTTCATCAAGTAGCATGTATGCCTAGAAATAGGGCACTATGGATTTATTTAATTAGAGGTTGTCATGCACTCATATGTACATATTGGATTATGGAGCATGGACTATGGACATAAAGTGCTCAGTAGTATTTAGCATTTATCAAGTAGCATGTAAGCATGTGATGCATAGAAATGGGGTACTATAGATTTATTTAACTAGAGGATAGCATACATATTGGACTTTGGAGAGTAGCATACATATTGGACTTTGGAGAGTGGATTGCAGACTGCATAGTAAAAATATGATTCTATGCACTTATTTAAACATAGGATGTCATACATATTAGATTTTGGCCTATGGACCACGGACTATATAGTAAAGTGCCAAAAGTATTTAATATTTATCAAGTACCACATAAGCATGTGATGTATAGAAATAGGGCACTATGGATTTATTTAACTAGATGATGTCATACATAGTGAACTTTGGAGTGTGGACTACAGACTATATAGGAAAGTGCCCAATAGAGGGGTCCCTCATAAATGGCCGTTGCGGACCTTGGGGCCAATCAACTAAGGACCTTGATTCCTATATTTGAAGAATCTCGTTATTAGAACAAGAGGAACCCCATTATATGACAAACAGAAACCTCATCCCTTAACCAAGGGAACCCTTACTAGCTCTACTTGACAACCTCGTTTAATACGTAGTGGAGCTTATATTCTTGCTAGTCAAAACCGCGAACCCATCGATATGGGATCTCACTCTCATAAACCTAAGGATCTTGCTCCCTCTCTTGTTCATTGTACGCACGACGATCCCAAACCCAGGGAACATCCGCAACAGGGCAGTTTGGTGATTCCCGAACCGATCCTGCTCCTGTCTCCAACAACTATGCCAGGGCCATAGTGTATAATCCATAACAAAAGTGTATAATCCATAACAAATGACTTTTACAAGCTCTCACAGCCTTTAAAGGCCACAAAACCCCAACACTTTGAAGTTCATTAATGAAAAAAACCCATTTTATAGAAACACAAATGTCCTTGACATAAAAGAAGTGATCCAACATGAAAACGATCACAAATTTTGTCTTTCTACTCTTCCCTTCGGAATTAGTACTTCAGGAGCACCAGTTTTTGGATAAAAATCTTCTAACATTCTCACTTATCACTACTTGACAGCACTTTCACCAAAAGCATATAACCGTCAATTCTTTCAATTTCAGGAAGTTAAGTTAGTCTTATCGTAGCATCTCACTTCAACTAGCCATAGATATAGTGGTATATCATGGCTGCTGAAGTAGGTTCTAACAATGTTTATTAGCATTTGCACAAATTTCAGTAAAAACAATTTGCTTGTATTTATTTTCTTGTTTGATGTTGGATCTTTAAGACTTGTTGAAATGTTTAATACACTTGGATTTTCAAGTTATAGGAATATTTTATTTTTGGTTTATGTTGAATGGTTCTCCAATCTCTTTCCTAAAACAGGACCTTCAATTCATTTTGCCCTCCTCGCTTTTTTCTCAGGTCATCTCAAATCACAAAACGCCTAAGGGTTTTAGATATCGCAGAAAGATATACATAATTGTTCCCAAAAAATCTTGCATTCTTACTTGATCCAAGAGGTACTTACACATTTCCAACAAAAGCAGGCTTTCAGCATTCTTATTTTTCTATTTTCAGACATTTTGAGCATTGTGGATGAGCTTAGAAAGGATGTTAAATTGTTTGTGGAAGGATGAGATCCTAAAGGAATAACTCACATAAGAGAAATTATTGAAAGAGACGTCCTCGAGACTAGACAATGTCGCTACGAATAGGAGCCACAGGTGACAGATTGCAACTAAGAGCAGGAAGGAACGCTGCAGTTGAAGTCTAAAAGACACAAGACATGAAGCATAATATACATGGTGGACATGAATGAGATCTTCTAGAGAAGCTCAACAGTTAGCAAGGTTACCCAAGTGGGGGCAGGACCTTGCCCATTTTTCTCAGCTATGTATTAAAGGGAGGCCTTGTATGCAGGCTAAAATGAATTTTTCAGCCCATATACATCGAAAATTTATCAAACCCCAACAAGCAGCAACCAAGGAAGAGCTGGAGGAAGGAAGGAAGGAAGGAAGGAGAGCGGGGGTGGGAAGGTTGGGGTCTAGGGTCTGGGGTCTGGGGCGAAAAAGGCTTTTGCTTTCTATGAGTCATATGAAAGTACGATCCTCGTGGCTAACAATCTCTAACACAGTGGTTTATATTTGCAAACATATATTTCCCATATGATAGTAGGATCAGGGGGTCATATGTTAATAAAATGCAGCATCACCTTGAGAACAATGGAAAATATACTGAACCACTTTCTTTCAAATGACCTGAGAGATGTATGAAATAGTGCTCTATCTTTTACGCTTGTGCAGCCTGGCAACCTTCTCCCTGAACCAACAAATTATATATTTGCTTGCTGCTTCTTGTACTGCCTTTCCACTTCCCAGAATCAACAAATTATTTACTTGCTCACTCCAAAATCTACCATCAGCATCAACAAGGCATCATCACGCCGTATGAACAGAAGAGGTCCTTCTTGTAGGGGCAAATCCTTGCAATAATCTAAAACCAACAAAACGATAGAACTAGACATATAGTCGGAGTCCAAAATGGAAGAAACACGGCCACGATATACAAGGTTCATAATATATCCCACCTTAGGAACTCGATCCCTTAGAGGAACCGTGGGATCTTAGAGGGAGCTGGGTTTAGAGAAATAGGGATCTCGCTCCCTATTAAATGGATCTCCGTCTACATCCTTGGTATTATAGATTTATTTCTTTAGAATATGTTAAACAGTGGTGCATATGACATCTAGGAATACTAGAACTATGGAACTATGGTATTAAAAAACTACGATTTAATAGCACAGCAAGCCCATTTATGATATTATTAAACTATGTTATTGTAGTAAATTGGAGTACAATAGCTATGGCATTGGTAACAAGCTAAGGTGTATGATAATCGATTAAGCAGGCATTGGTTGGATCCTAACTTTACCATATATTATTAATTTATCTCGTTTTATGTGTAGTGGAGCTTAGATCCTTCCAAGTCAAAACCTCAATCCTAGTAACACGGGATCTCGCTCCCAGGTATGCTAGGATCTAGCTCTCTAACTTATTGAATGGATGGGTGCCAATCCTAACCCAAGGGAGCTTACACCCTATGGCGGTTCGGCGTTCACCGATGCAATCCAGCTCCCTCCTCCAACAACTATGATATAGTTGGTTAAAAAGGGGCAGGGGTGGAGTAGTGGGTCGATGACATTCTAAGATATCAAGTAAAAATATGGCCAATGGTTCAGCAAATACCATCCACCACCTTGAAGCACCTCATTTTTATTTTGATAGGGAACTGAAAGGGGACTGGATTTAGTAGCATTTGGTAAACATCTCCAAACAAAAACATAGAAGTGCTACATTGATATTTTAAGCCTTTGAGAGCGTGTTGCTTGGATGTACATTTTGCTTTCCCTCAACCCCAACTTGTCAAGTCTTCCCCCATGCTAGTCAAGGGCTCTGGAATGAGTCTAAGTGGTGAAGATGGTGGACTTTTCACACTTCACAAAGATTCCTGGATGTTTTATGCGGTTTGCCCGATGTCTAAATGGTGACTACGGTGGACTTTTCACACTTCACAGAGATTCCTGGTGATGTTTTATGCAGATTGTGCGATCAGAGTCAATCATATGTTTAAGAAAGATTAATGTCATGCCCATTAACCTAGCCAAAATAAGGGTCGACAAAGAGGGTTTGGATTTAAAGGAATCTTTCATCGTCAAGTGCTTCAGTAGTTTAATGTAATTTGGTCTTGCTTTCAGCTGGCACCAAAGAAAAATATTACTTCATGATTGAAACTTTAATACAAGCCATAGATCTTTATCATCGTCACAGTTTCAGCCAAGCAGTGTAACCAAAAGATAGTTATAATAGTTACGTGCAGAAGATAGTTACAATAGTTAAGCCTAACAGTGCATTCTCAGTGAACTTTATCCAAACAAAAGTTTCAGCCAACATTTAGAATAATGCCTGCAAGGAATTCTCACATGGAAACATTATGAGAATAGATGCAACGAATATATTATAAGAACACAAGGAATTCTCACATGGAAATGGAAATATTGGGGCCAATGATAAAATAATTTCCGTGCTCTTTTAACTTCAATTTCCACGAGCTTCAAAATCCCCCCTTACAATCAGAATTCACTTTCAAAAAACCAAGGACAGCAAAAGATAAATGTTAAGTACAAATAAGCATTACCTTAAAAAGTAAGGCCCTATGGCGAGACAAACCAAATTCCAGGATACCTAGAGGGAAAATGATGGTGTTTAATGAAGTTCGTAGTTCATAACTCTTGATTGTCCACCTTCTTAACATATCATCTGAATCACAAACTTGACCACCCATTCTGTCAGCAACAAGATCAGCAAGTTTTTGAACCAGACCACTATCTAATGGACCACGCTCAGTGGCTCTACATTCTGATGCAATACAAGTTGCTTTTTTCTCTAGCTGTTCCAGTGCGGGGTCCACAGCTCGATTAACTAAAACTACTTCATAATCCACATTATCTGTAATAGATGTTGCTTGAAGCTCCATCAGCGAAGGCATCTTCCCATGCACTGTGTGACTAAAGAATATTCCATATACATCATAGAAACCATCCATCACCTTCTCATCATAATTAACAACATTATAGGTCTGCATAGAATAATAAATAATAGTTAAAAAGCATTAAAACTTAAAACACAACAAATTATAAAGAACATAGGAAAGTAAAACAGCTTCAAAAGTCTCACAAGGGATTTGTTTCTGCAACCTGAATCTCATTTTCAAAGTTAACACCCTACATCAAATTACACATATAAATAATGATAGCAATAAGATGATGACAAATAAGTACATGCACGTACTACTTTCCGAACTTCAGCATGCAAAACATTCTGACTTTGTTAAGTTAAAGTATCACGCATTGCAGTTATCGTCAATCTGAAATAGTCTTGGCTAGAGATAACATATTCATCTATTTAGGCCCAATTCGAAGCACAGGCTTTTGGCTGTAAAAATATTACACCCTCACGCTTGCAAACAAGTGAATAGTATGCCTCCTTTGCACACCAGTAATCACAGCAAACTCAACTTTTGTGGAACCCTGCTTAAAGGACAAATACTGTCAAAAAGCTCTTATGACTGCAATAGGAAAACCATTTTTTTACCTCCATTCCCAAAAAAATGGATAGTCTTCCGCGTGATTATGACCAGTTAATACTATCCTTTTTCAGATTCCCCATGAAGGTGAAGGCACTAAAGACATTTCTTGCATATGACTATCAAGAAGTCCAGACAGAGCATTATAGGTTGACAAGCAGCTACAAGAGACTGAGAAATGAAAGCAGTGCATAAAACAATCAGAAAATGGCAAAGTGGGTTGGAAAGCATCAATAACTCACAAAAAAATGAATGTCAATTACCAATAAAGAGGAACAAATAAATAAATAAATAAAGCAGATAGACAAATAAAATTTCATATAAATAGATAGAAGCAAAGTGAGACACGTGAGGTGGGAAGCATGCAGGTTTCTAATACAAAAAGATAAATAAAATTTTTGTAAGAAGTCGGCCTTGATTAGTGTTAACGGTTGCAACATTATGGCTCCAATTCAAATACCTACCTCAGAACTAACCAACAAAAAAAAAAGAAAATAATTTAAGGGTAATTATCACAAATATCCCCTTGTTTTCCAAAAATTGTAAAATACCCTAATTCTTTAAAATCTACATCCATACCCCTTTTGACATGGCCTTTTTTTTACCCAAAATACACTTCACAAACTTGATAGGACTATGGAGAATCATCATGGACTGTCCAAGGACCTTCCACACTCATGATAGGCCAGTTTCTTGAGCTCCATGGTGCTAAAAGGACCATCACAGCCCTAATAGGACCATTATGGTCCTTGATCCACAGTCAACCATCACAGTCCTAACAAGATTGTGATGGTCCTTTATGGGTTTATGGAGTTAAGTAGGAATGGAAGGACCATTATGGTCCTATTACGACCGTGATGGTCCATCAATAAGGTCCTTGGACCATCAAGACATCACGGTCCTAATAGGACCATAATGGTCCTTTTAGCACCGTGAGGATCAAGAGACTGGCCATGGACCATCACAGATCTATTGAGTCCGTGATGACTCAAGGGCATTTTGGGTAAAAAATAACTTGTGACAAAATGTGTGTAGACGTAGATTTTAAAGAATTTGAGCTTTTTCTTGAATTTTTGGAAAAGGGGGACATCTTTGATCATTTCCCATAATTCAACAGAGTAAAAAAATTGTACCAAATAAATAGAGAACATTGTAAAAAAAATAGTCGCTTGAAAAATTTGTAGCTGATACAAACAAAGAATGCTTTGTGCACAGGTATCGAATAATATGTAAACACACACATTATATGTTATATGAATACATCTCAGATAGTCCCACAATCTATGGCAACCATATTCTCAATCTCTGTTGCAGCTAAAACTATCAGGTGCACAATTATAAAGTAAATTTGTGAGCAGTTAAAATTAATCATTGCATCAAAAGAAATTAAGAATAGATATCCAATTTTTGGAAACTAAAAAAAAACTCTAGTCAAGCTTCATAAATGACCAATGCACAAGTATGACAAAGCACAACAAACTGCTCTATTCCAAACAGAAAGATTAATCACCTCTAGACACTCCATATAAAATAATGGGAATCACCCACAGGAAGCAAGAAAAAAAAAAATTTAATAATATTAATAATAACTCCAAAATAGTTATATTCCAAAAACTACAAATTTTTATGAAAAATTTCATCTTCTATGGCCAGATGCATTTTAGCACATATAACATTTCTTGTACGCAGGGACAAATTAGCAACAAAATAACAATGAATGTTCAAGAAAACAAACATGTAGAAGACTCACGCAGCCATTGCTAGTTGGCACATACTGGCAACAAGAAGAATCTACGCCAAAAGCCAAACAGCAACGTACACCAGTAGTGGTAAGCTATTTCAGATAAGGCTTCATTAACTACAAATGTTTATATCCCCAAGAGCAATGAAAGATATGAAAGGAAGCATAGGCACATGTAAAGTCACATTACAAGTGCAACCCAGTGACTTTATAACAAGGAAAGGATCTTGGAAACAGAAAACTGCCCCCAATGGAGAGGGATCCCTCAACTCCCTCCCGATCAAGGGACTCTACAACAGTGTGGCTTCGCCAAGCAAAAGAGCATAGGAGAAAGAAGCCACCACCTCCACAACCCTAAAAATCCCAAAACATAAGCTAAAGATTCAAAGGTGATCTGCCTCTCTCTCAACCCATCTAACATTTAGGCAATCAACGTCCACAAAAAGAAGCCAGAATACATGAAATACAACATTAAGATCCATAGGGAGAAAACATCAACCTCATTGGACCCATCACAGGTCATGAGGACCCAGCAATAAGAATTTCTAGTGACAACTGCTCGACCAAATAGACCTGGAAACTACCAGTAAAAATAAGCTTAATATATCCATTTAGAAGATTTGTTCGTGGCGCTCTTGATCTAGATCTCAAGGAGGTGCTCTAGACACTAGAATCAACTCCTCTGCTTTGAAGCAAAAGAGTCCCTTGAGGATCAATCCTTATTTAAAAAACAAAAAAGAGGGGGAGGAGGGGGGCGGGGGGGGGGGGAAGCGGACAGAAATAAGGATATCCTTGATCCTCTCCCTAAGCCTCAAATTAAACCATCAAAAAAAGTTATTTTGTCCTCTCTTTATGAGAGTTTACCAATAGAAACCTATTTCCAAAGCATCATTCCCATCTCAAGAAACAAATGCAGTAGCATTGAACCATCGAGGCAACCATAGACCCTGGCCTCCCCCAAGGTACCTAAAACAGGATGAACATCAAGGAAAAGGCAAGTCTTAGCCTATGAGGTATCATTTGACTTAAGAGAGAATCAATAGTCAACAATATTCCACTCCCAAACACGCCTAATAAGGTTCTAGCTAGATATCATCACTAGTTTAATCTCTTTAGTCTTTACCATAGTTGTTGGAAATGCCTGGGAACCCGAATTATTTAGGAACCGGAATCGCAGAATCGCAGCCGGCTAGAAGATTTCTGCCTTAGAAATCATTGAACATACAATAGGAATCGTGGGGAACGAGATTCCAAGTTTTTTTTTTCGTTTTATAAAAGTTAAATGTATTTCATTGAAATAGTTAATACCGAGGTATTAAAACCGAGGGTCCCTATGCAATGGGACTCCTTGTAATCGGTTGTCACCCAACCTTATACAAAAAAGTTAAGAGAACAACCCTTGATGGTACAAGATATACAATGATATTACACAAAATAGGGTTATAAGTTGCCCCTTTGTACAAAAAAATTGTGTGATAAAAGACAAAATTAGATGGCCAAGAGTTGTTGTTCCTTTATCTTTCTGTGTCTTCAATGTGAGCTCTGGCCCTGTCCTTTCCAGCCAAGTCGTTTGACATCCTCAAGGTATGCATCCATAGCCCTACAAATGTCAGCGATCTCATCAAAAATGGGAGCAAGATACCAAGGAGGGGAGGAGCCCCCTGATGCCCAAGAAATAATGTTACTAGCGTCACCTTCCACAGAAAGATTTTGCCCCAAGGACAAATTGAAGCTTTTCAATCCCAAGAGGAGGGCCATTGCCTCAACATGCTAAGAGCCTTGGATACCCACGTATTCGGAGTACATAAACAAAATTTCCCGGCGGTGGTCTCTGAACACTCCTCCCGCTCCGACATGACCAGGGTTTCCAAAGGAGCACCCGTCAAAATTAAGTTTAATGGTACCTCGGGTGGGGGGTTGCCACAGATGGGGTCTTTGAGCCTTGCGAGGACAGTGGAGCATGATATTTTTCCAGTTGCAGAGAAAAGCACTAGCAAAGAGACCTACAAAGATACGGTGATTGGAAGCCCAAAAAGTTACTAAGGATGTAACTCTATAGAACAAAGCTAGACCTTCGGTAGCTATTACTTGGAAAATCCTAGAGCTCCTCTCATTCCCAATTGTCCAAATAATAGCCGCCACTGCGGCTTTCCAAATTGTTCTCCCTACCTTAGGCCAATGAAGGACGGGGTAAAGAGGTAACAATTCCTTGCCTATCGCTGGCATGACCCATTGGACACCACATAGCGGCAACATTTGCCCCCAAAGGCCGTGAGCCATATTGCAATGTAGAAAGAGTTGTGGGTTAGATTCTTCTTCGCAAAGACATAGGACACATCTATTGGGAATTGGAATTCCTCTTTTTTGAAGCTGATCCACCGTAAGGGCCCTCTGAGATCCTGCTATGCAGTTGAAGCACTTCACTTTGGGGGGTACGATAGTGCTCCATACATTTGATAACACCGAGGGAGGGTTGAGAGGGAAAGTGGGTGGTTGTATAAGTTTTTTGTAGAGAGATGCCACCGTGAAAGTCCCAGAAGGAGTGAGGGACCACACCAACTGATCCTAACATGGGCGGGAATGAAAGAGTTTTGAAGAGTATTGGAAAGAGAGAGGAAATGTGAGATTTCCTCATCTGAGAGATTTCTTCTGAAGGAAGAGTCTACTCCTTTCGATTTCCCACTACTGTCATTGCTTCAGCGACTGTTACTTCTTTATTGGAGGCTATGGAATAAAGGGATGGGTATAGTTCCCTAAAAGGAGTGTGACCAAGCTAGGTATCCGACCAAAAGCGCACTCTTGTACCCTCCCATGAGTGAAAGCAAATGAAAGTCCTGAATAATGAGAGGGATGAAGTAAAAAATTTCCATGCATCTGAGGCCATGTTGATGTTTCTCTTATCTGGCACCCATGTTCCTTCAGCAATCTTATATTTGTGGCGCAAGAGTTGAACCCACAAGGAGTCTGTCTGGGCAGCGAGGTGCCACCACCATTTACCTAGAAGGGCCTGATTATGTATTCTAAGTATCTTGCTACCAAGGCCCCCCTGCTGCTTTGGTAGGCAGACTTTATCCCAAGAGATTAGGTGAAACTTGGATTGCTCGGCTTGGCCCGACCACAGAAAATTTCTCATTAATTGTTCCAGCCGGTTTGCCACAGAGGTTGGCATTTGGAAAAGTGACATAAGGTAGACCGGAGGCTAGAGTTTCTTTTATTAAAGTGGGGCGGCCTGCCTGGGAAAGGTATCTGCCTTTCCAACCCACCAAGCACCGGTCGACCTTGTCAATAACATGTGACCAGTGCCTCCTTTTGGGTTTACCAAGGCCTAGGGGCAATCCGAGATACACAGTGGGGAGTTCGTCCACTTTGCATTCCCAAGTTGGGATCAAATACTTAATGTCAACAGTCGAACTGAGGAACCCCATCATTGTAGATTTTTCCATATTAACTTTAAAGCCAGTGGCCTCTTGGAAGCATTTGAGATACAATCTTAAGCTTTCAACTTCTTGTGGAGAGGCATCTAGAAAGACTAGTGTGTCATATGCGTATTGCAGTTGTGACACTATAGGTCCTCGACGGGAGGTTTGGAAACCCGAGAGAAGGCCAGCGTAGAAAAGGCAGGAGATGGACCGGCTAAAGACTTCAGCCATAATTGTGAAGAGGAATGGGGAAAGAGGGTCCCCTTGGCACAGCCCCCTGGTGGAAGGAAAGAAACCTTTGGGGGAGCCATTGATAAGAATGGAAAATAATGGGTTAGAGAGACAACCTGTCATCCATTTCCTCCAGCTAAATCATGTAGGGCATTAAGAATTTCCTCGTCCAGGAATGAACACTCAAGCCCAAGGGCCTGTGCATCCGTTAGAGACAGGAAATCCAGGTCTGCCATTGCAGGTCTGGGAGCAACAAGGGCGGTATAAAGGGCTTGGAAACAAGAGAAAAAAGCATGTTCTATGTCATCAGGCTAGGCCAGGAAAGAGTTATTTACTTTAATGGTGGAGATAGTGTTGTCTCTCCCACGGCAATTTGCAATCCGGTGAAAAAACTGTGTATTGAGGTCTCCAGCTTTTAGCCAATTAACTCTAGATCTCTGGAACCAATACAAGTCCTCTTTTTTGAGGGTGGAAAGGTATTCCGACTACAGTTGACTCCTAGAATCGAATTCGACTTCTGTCAGAGGTCTTGACTCCTCTGCCCCATCAAGGACTTCAATAGATTCGAGGAGTGAGGCCTTAGTTTGTCAGTAATTTCCAATAATGGATTTACTCCAAGTCTTCAAAGCAGCTTTAAGCCTCTGGATTTTAGTTTGGAGTCGGAAACCAGCACTACCAGAGACCTGACTAGAGAAGGAACTCCACCAAACAGGAATGAGGGTAAGGAGGGACTTCTCTTCCAGTCATGCTAATTCAAGGCGGGCTTGGAAAACGAAAGGGTTTAGGGCCTCTACAGAGGGCTTGGATAACAAGGAGAATAGGGCAATGGTCGCAAGTGACTTTAGCCAAGGCTAGAGCATGGGAACCCAAGAAAGTTTCCTCCCAATCCACCGAGAAGAGGAATCTGTCAAGTTTGGACAGAGAGGGTTGACGAGAGTGGTTGGAGCAAATGAACCGACAACCTTGAAGAGGTATATCAAGAAGGTCATGCTGAGAAATGAAATCCAAGAAATCATTCATTCCCTGAGAAATGGAAGAGTTAGAGTTTCTCTCAAAAGACCATCTAGTGATATTGAAGTCGCCACCAAGATACCAGACAAGATGTGGGAGAGAGGCAACCATATCAAGTTCGGACCAGAAACGAGGGCAGAGAGCAGCCAAGCAAGGCCCGTAGATAGCAGAAAATTTCCAATGGAGGTCATATGAGATGCGAGACAGGAGAAGAGAAACAGAGAATTCCCCTAAGTGGGAGGAGACCAGGGAATGTTCCTAGGGATTCCAGATCACCCAGATCCCTCTTGATGCCCCCACTACAGGTAGCGCGACCCATTGGCATGATCTTCTACCCCAAACCTGACAGATGTGAGAGAGGGAGGGCACAAGTAGCTTGGTTTCAGTAAGAGCCAAGACAGCCAAGAGGTGTCTTAAGGTTACATCCTTGACTGCGTTCCTCGTTCCAGAGTGACCCAGTCCTCCAATGTTCCAAGATAAAATCTTCATTGCTTGGGAGAGGGGAGGGGTGAAGAAGCAAGTCTAGGCGATCTCATCAAAGAAGAGGAGGTCAAGGAAGGAATGAGATCAGGGGAAAATTCTCGTAGGAGACAGAGGAGAACAAATTAAGGAGTTCTCTCTATCCTCTAGATCTCACCTTTAGATGACTCTGAGCATCTGCTTGAAGGAATCAGTGCGCTAGGCCTTCAAGAGCAGCGTATTGGAAGCCCTTATTGCATTAAATCTCTTTCATTCTAATAAGCTCGTTGTCGATCCCATCCCCATCGACCAACTCGGCTCTGTCCTCAGTAGAAGAGGGAGAGATGGGAGAATCCAGGTCATGTAGTAGCACCTGCGCTTGGGAATTTCCATCCCCGTCAACCCTCTCTGTGCTGGCATTCGAGAGGGGAGAGATGGACCCTACTGCTACGTTAGACGACTCCGGGGCCTGGGGCTGCAACAAATCAGTTGGCTAAAGGTGGGAAGGCAAGGTGGGATAGTGGACAACGAGAGAAGGGCAGGGGAGGGACGGGCAAAGAGAAACAAGAGTAGGGAAGAAGGCAGGGGCCCAATAGATAAAAGAATGGGAGGGGAGGCCAAGCGAGAAGCCACCAGGGGTGGATGAAATAGAGGCTGCAGAGGCTGAGGTCTCAGAGACACAAGAGTCAGAGGAAGGAGAGAAACAGGGGGGACAAGAAGAGGGGAGTCATAAGGGTGAAGAGGAACCGAGAGGGGGAAGAGGAAAGGTAAGAGAGGAAGTGATAGGAGTTAGTGTGCACCCAAGTGCAGGTAATCCAGGGGTAGAGCGGAGAAGGATGGAAACGAAACGTCCAGACCCTGTTGAGACAGACCAGGTGAGGGGACAAAGGGGAGAGGCGGGCGAGTTCAAGGTTAGAGTGACCGTGGTCAAGGGGGGACACAAGGGAGATGCCAAAAGTAAAGGAGGACTCGTCCATGGGCAAAAGAGGGTAAGGGGAAGCAACTTCTGCATCAAAACGAGAAAGAAGAAGAGAGAAGGAAGAAGCAGAGGGGTAAGAGGCAGACGAGGCTGCTTCCAGGGGCGGGGAGAGAAAAACTGAACAAAGGAGAAGAGGAGGGAGCGAAGGGCAGGAGGAAATCACAGGAGGTGACAGAAGGGACCGGGTAGGTAAGGGCGACGGCGAAAAAGGAACAAGGGAGGAGAGGGGAGGGGAGGGGAGGGGAGGGGCAAGGATAGGTGGACGAGGGGGGAAGGCGAGGGCGGCAGGGTGGTAGAACACACGTCACCGCTATCCAAGATGAAAGCGCAGGGGGAGATCGCGGGGTTAGCCAGATGGGATGGGGTAGGAGAAGGTGACGGCGGAGGTAAACGAGGGTGGGAGCTGAGGTGACATCTGTACGGAGGGGGAAGCCTCCTGAGGCGCCAGGTGTGAGGAGGAAGATAGAGACAACGCCGGGGTGGATAGCGGCAGCTGTACAAGGGGGACGTCCACGGGCGACACGTTGACGGCAAAGGGCGGCTCCGTAGGCGACGTGTCCTTTGCCCTGATCAGGGGTCAAGGGAATTAAAAGCATTGTCAGAGGCCAGCGAAGGGACATGGCGCGCAGCAAAAAATGGGCCGGGTAGAGCATGGTGGCCCGAATGAACCACAGCAAAGTCTGCATGCAGCTCTTTTCCGAGCCTACGCTAAGAAGAAAAAGAGGGTACAGAGTCGGGTCGAGACTGTTGTACCCTAACTTCGCCTATCGCGTCAAGAGGAGGGGAAGCCCAGCGTTGCTCTTTACTACTATTACCAAGCCTAAAGACGGGCCCAATACAGGGATCCCGGCTATCTACGGGCTCTAAGAGTTTAGAGGCCCAAGCCCGGTCTGAAGAAGGGACGCAGGCTTCTGAGGACGGCGGCTCCTCCGGTGGCAGTGCTTGCATGAAACAGTGATCCAAGAGGTGGAGGAAGGACCAAATGACTGAGAAGAGGCACCCTGATTGAAGAAAGAAGCGGAAGGGGGTGAGGCTTCCGACCACGAGAGAGAGACCTGGAACAAGCTATTTTCAATTTCCAACCAAACACTCGAAGGAATGAGGATGGTGTCAAAAACCTCCAGGAGAAGACACATGGAGCCAAGCGGGAGGGTCTCAAGAGATTTCCAATGAATCGAGACGAGGTCACCACATGCCTCCGCCACTTTCCTAAGGGTAGAGGGGGACCACGCGTGGAGGGGGATGCGTTGGATGGTGAGCCAGATACACTGCTTCCCTTCTGAGGGAGACCACGGTCTAAGGTTGCATGAAGCACCTTTGAAAACCGAGGATTGGAAAGTGTCCAGAACATGCTTAGCCAAGGCTGGGGAAGGGAAGGAGAAAAGGTAATCTCCTCCTGAGATTCGTTTGCATGTGAGGGGGGAAGCTGCATATTACTTGAAATGACGACCTGAGAAAAAGAAAGCTTAGGAGATTTCTCAGCCGTGGAGGAATGAGATTCAGCAGAACCAGAAGAAGAAGAATGGGCGGTGGGACGAGAGAGGTGGTTGTGTGAGAGCACAAAGTGCGTAGAAGGATAAAGGGCGTAAATCTTATTCCAATCAGAGGGCTGAAGAGAGAAGCAAAGGCACAAGATACGGGGAGGACGAAAGGGGGGATGGAAACGCTTGGGAAGATGACGAAGACCCATTCTTACATCCTTGCGTGATCCTCTATTTATTTTTTTCCTCGCTCTTGAGAATCGTGTTTCAATCGAAATAGATCTAAGTTTCATCCACATATGGAATCGAGATTCCGTCTTTGGAATCGAGATTTCCATCCCCCTAGAATCGACACTCCAGAAATCAAGATTCATTAATATGCGGAATCGAGTTTCTGATATCTATGGAATAGAGTTTCTGACATATGTGGAACAGAGATGTATTTTTTTCAGATAAAGTTAACATAAACAAAGATGTTGTTGTGTCAAATCGTTATTCTAACATATTTGGAATCAAGTTTCTAAAGTATATGGATCAAAGATCCATACCAGTTTTAGATCGAGATTTGCAATAATATGGACTGTGCAATGCGTTTGATGACCCCTACTAGGAATCAAGATTTCATTTTTATGGAATAGGAAACCCCAAGCACATTTTGAGCCTTATCAACTTTAGAACCTATATTGAATGTCTCTTATTAGAAGGTTTCCCAAATTGTGTTGACTATTGAACTTACAGTCATTATATACAAAAGAAGTATTTCTAAATTGTGATTTTGCCTTCATTATTGTAAAGACAAAATAGGATTATGTCTATGCCATGGTTTTACGTTTAATTGTATGTGTTGTATTTACCAATTATATTTTAAATTTAAAGTAAAAGCCATCTAGGGTGGCACAAGTAACATAATGAAAACCTGCAACCAGTAGAAGCATTCGAAGGAATATTTCTACTCAAATTTCCGTTAAGAAGTGCACAACCATCATAGACATCGGACATTATGTACTTTGAATTGGTTTTTTTCTTTTATTTTTGGTACTTTGAATTTATTTATTTTTGAATCAAGATTTAATCCTCGCTGGAATCCAGATGCGATATATTTGGGAACGTCTACCCACAATTAATGGGTTCAAGTTTCTAAAGATGTGTTGGATCGAGATTCCGAAATTAAGGAATCGAGTTTCCTTGGTTCCAATAAATGGTTTCTAAAGATGTGTTGAATTGAGATTCCGAAATTAAGGAATTGAGTTTCCTTGGTTCCGAAAATTGATTTCTAAAGATGTGTTGATTCGAAATTCCGAAATTAAAGAATTGAGTTTCCTTGTTTCCGAAAAGTGGTTTCTAAAGATGTGTTGAATCAATATTTCGAAATTAAGGAATCAAGTTTCCTTAGTTCCAAAAAACGGTTTCCGTGGAGATTCCTTAACTAAAATGCGCAATTCAGAACCGGAATTACAAGGTCGGTGGAGAGATTCCGGTAACCATGGTCTTTACCATATCTTACATCAAAAGAGCTAGTCTTGCTTATTTCAATCCAGAAGAAAATCTGACACAAAAACTCTGAATAATGCTTAGAAGGTAGAATATGTATATTAATGTGTACACCTTCATCCACAATCCATAGAACACTAACGACCCATCTCTCTCCAAATTTCCTAATCATTGTTTCTTGGAAGTTGGATTCCCCCCCCCCCCTGTTTGTCTCAGTACTAACACATTATTGTTCTAAGGCATATAAAAGATCCACTATCTTTGATTCCAAACTAATAATTATGTCTCTACAAAATTTTATGGGAAACGCATTTCACCGCTCCACCGGAAATTCCATCTGCCTCTACCATACGCCAGCTTGGTAGTTTCCACCTCCTCCATCACATGCCATAACTTTGTTAGTATAAGCAACTTTGAAAGTCCTTTATAGAGGGCCAAGGAGTAGTGGTTACAAGATAAATGAAATTAAAGCCCTCCACCTCCCCCTTTGATCTTCCTTTTATGCAAACACCAATGTATATCTTTTCATATAAGATGGCGTAGACCTAATAGCTTGGAGCTAGGGTTTAGCAAAGAAGTTAGGGAAGATCCATGATTAGAGAAAGATTTAAAAACCAAAGATAAAAGGAGCACTAGCTACTCTAGGGTTTTGAATAAAACCCATAATAAGGTGCTTCATTATGCTTGAGTACAGCTCTTATATAAGAAAACCCTAAACGAGAGTTGATCTTGGCCATCCAACTTATCTAATCGTGACAATTCATTACAAAAGACTTTAAGTCAATAAAAATACATAAAATACTCTAGAAATTACTACTTATGCCCCTAAGTGACTAAAATGACTTGGGAAATAAATAATAAACATAAAAGGACAGATTCAATGATTATTTTGCCCTTCTATGTTTCTGCTTGTAAACTTTAAGCTTGTCTCTCCTACGCGAGAGCAATATTCTGAGTCGCATCAGTCCCCCCTTCCTCGAATTCAGCGGCTCGTCGTACCATCATATGGAATGAGATGCTTGACATTAGCATCGTAGGTGGGAATATGACTTAATGGCTTTAACTAATAGCCATTATCATTGATCTTTATCAAATTTTTGAACGGTCCTACCTTGACTAGACTTGAAATCAAGGCTTGCCATTTTACTGCATTCCCCAAAGACATTGGATTAACCACATTTTGGACCCATTGAAAATGCCATACTTTTAGTACATAAGCACAACATATTTGGTCATTAGCACATCGAAGAATACTTTACCATGAATTTTAAAGCGGCTCAAGATTAATGATGCATTACCCTCATGATTTACTTCAATTCGCACATAGTGATTAGATAGAATAGTCAAGACAACAAGAAAAATAGCATCCTTAGTACCAATGTCATCCCTTTGATCCTTTTTTCTTCATCTTGTTGTTCTCTATAGAGATTATCCATTGAGAGGATCACCCATCCAATCATCATTAACGATGGGACCCTTATCAAAGATGGGATTACAATTAAAACTAGGACCATCCACTGATTCCTAGAATATTGAATCCAATTGAAGATTGGATCCTCATTGTTCTCCTTCAAATTGTTGCTCACGTCGATGTCATCACGTATCAAACCCATCTTCGTAACTTAACATGTCATCAACTCATTCCCACCTAGACTCAAACTAATTCGCGCCAATCTCCATAAAACTCCAGTGTGTCAACCTTGAGACCGATTTCCCACTTCCTATTATCGCCATCCATAATATCAGCTCTCTCTCTCCTTGGAGCTTGATCATGAAGGGAATTATGAATTCCTCGTTTGCCTCGATCTCATCCTCTTGAGACGGGGCTTGCATCTACGCCAAACCGAAAGCTAGGGTTTCAACCAATCTCATCAAAACTGCAATCTCTTCTCACGAAATAGCATCAGAGGCTTCTACGGTTGTCGTTTTTCCTCCTCTTCCTCCACGAGGAGTCATGGTTTTTTATCTTGGGCACAAAATCGACACTACACAACCATCCGCTCAATTCTACAATACCGTCCGTATAGTACTACAACATCGTCTGTAAACTGCTATAGTATCGTCCATACATGTTGTCGGGCTCTGATACCAACCTGCCACAGGCCTAGTAGCTTGGAGCTTGGGTTTAGAGAGAAATTAAAAAAGATGAAAGGAGGAGCACTAGTAGCTCTAGGGTTTTGAATCAAGTCCATAACAAGATGCTTCATTATGCTAGAGTATATCTTTTATATAAGAAACCCTAGACAAGACTTAATTTTGGCCATTTAACAATCCATCTAATCGAATCATGCCCATTCATTATAAAATATTTAAGTCAATAAAAAGACATAAAATATTAAAAATTACTACTTATGCCCCAAAGTGGATAAAATGACTCAAGAAATAAATAAAAGACATAAAATAATAGGTTCAATAGCTATTTTTCCCATTTGATGATCTAGATATTTTGCCCTTTTGAAATCAATTTTTTCACACCTTTTCAAGGATGAATTTTATTTAATTATGCTTTAAAGATGCTTTTTATATTTTTTAGGATTTTTTTTTTTTTTTTTTTTTTATTTGTTTTAACATTGTTTGGCCAGACCTGCCCGGTTAGGCCAGGGGAACCAACCGGTTTTTTGGTTACTCGAACCCAGCCCTTGGCCGGTCTCTGGGTCCGATTCGTGCAATCGAATACCACACATCTTATGCAATTCAGAATCAAAAGCCATAACCAGACATAGTGCATTTAGCGAGAAGTAAGTTTGCAAAACAGATAAAAGAAAAGGATTGGGCATAACCAGTAACTTGGAAGAGGAGCTCAACAAGTGTCTTATCGACAAGAGGGGGAGACTGTTTGTGCGTAGAGAGAGATAGGGAGACTGTGTATGTGGGCGTGCATGTGTGTTTGTGTGTGTGAGAGAGAGAGAGAATGGACTGACCCAGTAACGATGGGATAGGAGCTCGGCAAAGGAATTGCCAGGAGAAGGGCAGAACCCCATGCTAATTCTCTTAGCAGCCTTGATCTGCAATGAGTCGGGATCATCACCAGCACCAGGGTCAGAAGCGCTGATGGCTAGAGCAAGCTGAACCTGATACTCCTCCTCCACCAAATTGTAATCAACACCCGCTTCCTCCGATATTCTATCACTGTGCAAAGTTGCCGGAGAAGAAGAAGAAATGGATGCCTCAGGTTGAGATCTCAATTCTAACGAAGAAGAAGCAGCAGAAGAAGAAGAGGTGGTTCCTCTGTTATTATTAACGCTCCCATCTCCACTACCTCCTATGCGCAATTTCCTGAGAAAATATTTCATCTTCGACATGGTAATGGAACGCCTCCCTCGTTAGGGCACTTTTTCCCTTTCCCCTTTGACTTTCATTTTGCAGTAGCCGCGCATAAATATACTCTCTCTCTCTCGTGCAGAGAGAGCCACCGCTTTTCGATTGATTCCTCCACTGAGTGCACTCTCAAGGTCGGAGAGAACGGGCTGATGTCGATCCATCCATGGCTTTAGGAGAGAGAGATTCTGGTTGAAGGGAAGATTTGTAGTGGGAAAGAACAAAAACAAGCACATCACACTTTTCTTTTAATTTTTTAATAAAACAAAAACGTATAGGGCCTGTCATGTATAGTGTTTTATCCATGATAAAAAACTTTTGCTCCAGTTACGCGTCTTTTTCGGTCAAAAATGGAAAAAATCCGCTTGTTCCATTTCGGTCCACTCCATACCGTCGTCGGCGTCTCGGAGAATATCAATATATCCGCTCACAATAACTTAAAAATAAATCAATTTTATTTTAAAAAATTGGATGAAAGAATCCGACCAAAAATTCGCTACGGCAAAAATATTTTATATAGAAATATCGTGAATATATCTGATTAGGCTAAAAAATCGAAGCGAAAGAAATTGATAAATTTAAATATTTAAAACTCTGAAAAATAATAATATGTCAAAGTCATCAATAAATAATCCATCTATGAAAATTTGAATAAATTAATGTAATTAAGTCAATCAATTTAAATAATCCATCTATAAAAATTTGAATAAATTAATATAATTAAGTCAATCAATTTAGATTTTTCATAACTCTCATCTCGTCATCCAAAACCAAATACAAAATTCAAATGATTCAGAATTAAATCAAGATTAATGAAAAAGTTATGAGTTTGGGAATGCTTAGGCCCCAAATATATCGTCATCATTATCATGAACATCATCATATGTGGAGGTGTCATCATTTTTTGTCTCTTTGAAAATCACAATAAACCAAGTTGTTCAAGGCTAATTGCATTACAATTCATTTTTACGAGATGTAGTCATCATTTTCGAGTTCACTCTTATGTAAACCAAATTGTTTTAAAATAATTGCTGTCAATTTATTCATCTTTTTAGTTTGTGTCGTCTCAAAAGCATTCTAATTTCTTTCGCATACTGATGTGCTACATGGTTGGCTTAGAATCCGAATAGCAACCATTCGAACCAATGGAATACTTTATCCATATATTTCCCACCTAACTCCTACACAATGAGAAAAAATTTAGCCACATATTCAAGATACCAGTGGTCGCTAGGCCTTTTGAGCCATTTCCGGTATTGGCACTCTCTTGAATAGTATCTCGATTTTCCACATACATAACAAGTGGTTTTCTTTTTGTTGGCAATATACTTTAGGTTCTTTTAATTTCCATTGTGGACCTTAGGAAAGAACGACTTCTTGTTATATGGAGTACTTGATTTTTGTTTAACAATGTTTGCTTTAGAGTGAAAATTAATTTATTCATCTTTCTTTTCCCTAAGTCTATTCTCTTCTTTAATTCGAATAGATATTTGAAGTTGAACCAAATCATGATCATCTTTCTTTTGTTTCATCTTTCTTTTGTTTCATCTTCTTTTGGTATTCTTTCCAAGATGGGGGTAACTTATAAATTATAGAGCCTCCTAAGAAATATTCATCCAAAAAATACCACAATCTTTAAGTTCACAGGCTACAAGCTACAACTCATATACTTAAGAGAGAATATGCTTGTTTTCAATGAATTTAAAATCTAAAAAGTTAGAGATGAGAAATCTTTTGTTACCAGACTCTTCCGTGAGGTACTTGGTTTCAAGTAGTTTCCATAACTATCTTACCGTGCCAATGGAGTCATACATGTCATAGATCGGGTACGCTAAGGCATTTAGGATATGACCCTTGCATATATAGTCATCCTCCATCCATCTCTTGTATGATTGAATTTGCTCGTCGGTGGAGTCCTCTGATGGTGGCGACAGTGCAGGCATTGACTCGGTGGCTATGTAGTAAGAGAAAAGAGAACAATTTGCTGCTATCTTTTGAAATTCAACCCGTTGAAGTGTTCGAGTCGAGTAAAATCATGATTCATGACTTTCAAATAAATCATGGCAAACTCTTTTTTTTTACCCATAAATATCGTCTTGAATTGTTGGAGATTGGTTGGGTGAAATGGGAGAAGAAAATGATACGATTTCAAAAAATTAGATATTGAACTCGAATTGTTTTCTGACACGCAGGAGTGTTATATCAAGACAATATTTGCCGTTTCAACATAGTATTTGATGTGCATAATAAGAAGGGCAATTCATTATCAGGATACAGGAACACATAGAGGTTTTTTACAATGTTCCTAAGCTCTATGCACCCAAGCTTGGAACCCATACAATGAACACCATAGTTTTGATGTATTAGATAGAGAAAGAGTGAAAAATGAGTTAAGAGAGAGAGAGAGAGTTAGCCCACTGAAGTCAAATAAGAGTTCATGGGAGGGTTTGGTGTGGAAGCATCAATGGAGGCATAGTGGTTTTCATAATATAAAGATCATGGAGAAGGTTTACGTATGGGAGTAGAAAGGTTTGAAGAGGCTTCAACTAGGGCACATGGGTAGATTCTAATCAAGTAGATAGTTGTTGTAGTTTGATGGACCAGCATTGATGGGGTGTTTCGAGGGTAAAAACTAGGGTTCAGGTTTCATGGTGATTTGAAATAAGGACTAAGATTAAAGATCGTTATGGTTTAGAAGTTTTAGTTGATGCAAGAGAGCAGCAATTGAAGGGCAGTTTGGCTACGATCTTACGGTGGGATAGGGATTGAGATGAGCTATCTTTGGGATTTGTAGTTGATAAGGGTGGGTTTGATGAAGGGTGGCGTGGGAGGTGACTTGGCTTCCTCTGTGTTTCCCTCCTCTACCAGATCACGTGTTAGGCCTTCTATTACTAGGTGAGTGTTTAATCTCTAGTTCTTATGGTTCTTCAGTGTTGATGCTTGTTGGATGGTTGGTTTTTAAAGTTTCAAGTATTAGGGTCCAATCAATTTAGGTTTTTGAGTGTTTGATGTGTTTGGGCTTATTGTTGTGTTGTCACCTCTCTTTCTCTGTATCTAGTGTTGTATTGTCATCTCTTTCTCTCTCTCTCTCTTGTTGTACTTTCATCCTCTCTCTCTATTGCTCTGATGATGGGTTTGGGGTTTGGAGGATTAGAGAGAGGCAAGGGGTTGAGTATATAGAGAGAGATGAGATGACGGGTTTGGGGCCTGAACGGTTAGAGAGAGATGAGAGGTCAAGGACATAGAGAGAGAGTATTAGCTTGAAGGGGTTTTGGAGGATTAAAGAAAGAGAGGCGAGGGTTGAGTATGTAGAGACAATGGGTGGCCAAGTCTGAGGTATTATTAAGGAAAAGACATCCTTGGAGGAAGAGGATAAGGAAGGTGTTGAACTAGCCTCAGTGAGTATCAGACGTGAGGAGTGGCTGAGGCCATCAAGCGGGTGGGTTTGGTTGTGGTTGGTTCTTTCTCAGCTCCATTGCATGACCTTTTTGGTCTCGAAGATGGGGCTCATAGAGGTTGGGGTTTATCTTACTCTCCAGAAATTAAATGGATAGGGAACAATATCTTATGTTTGCGATCTAGTAAGGATGTTCAGAATGCCACTTTATCCCATGTAAGAAGAGTTTGCGGCAGAACTTTGTCCGTTGCAAGTTGAAAAAGCTCCGATCATTCTTCTCTAGTTTAGAAGCAAGCTTTCTACATCAAGGTTTGGGGGGTTCTGATTAATTTGTGGAGCCTAAATGTTTTTCAGCGATTAGGGAATGCTTGGGGTGATTTCCTAGGGATTGATTAGGAAGCATTGCAAGCTGATGATTTGTCGTTTGTTAGAGTTCAAGTGAATCGCAATGTCCTCTCTCCAAAACCTCATAAGGTTAAGCTATCAGTTGGCTTTGAAGACTTTATACTTGATGTACATACTGAGGAGGTTAAAAGCCCCAGTTTTTCATAGTCTCCAATGTTGAAGAATCTGAGGAGATTGTATCAAAGAATAAGTGGACTAGAGTACATTCTCATAAAGATAAAAAGGTATGGCCACTTTCAGTTTGGTCTAGATGGAGAAATTTTGAAAAAGATGCCAATGGTGAATTGGCAAAAATCAGGGATGGTAAGGGAGATGAGGACACGTGGCAACATGTGGAATCCATACAATAAATGGAGGGTTTCTTCGGGTACTATTAAAACACATAATAAGGTGTGGGTGGAAAAGAAAAAGAATGTTTTAAATTCAAAAGGGGGAGGGATACCAAAAGGGAGGAAAGTTTCTTTTTCAAATGGGGGACGGTTGATTGTGTCTATAGGGAGTGGTGATTTGAAAAGGCAACAATTGTCTATTACTTGTGAGGATGATGCAAGAAAATGTAGGGGAGGGAACCAAGATTAATGTGGGGGTGACGGTTATGGAGAATCCGAATCCCCGCAGTTGACGAGATTGGTAAGTTGGATAGTGAGGGGGTAGTGCCGAAGAAGGCTGCTCAAGGAAAGGTTGATTTGGATGTCTCGTCCTTCCCGGTGTTGACGACGTTTTACAAGATCAGAAGCTCAACAGTTGCAGCTCGGTGCTGAAGGATGCTGATCTGTTAAACCTCATCAGACTAGTGCTTAAGGGGGATCAGGAAGCACTCTTGCGTTTTGTTGTCCTTTCTTGTAAAACAATGGCTACTAGGTTCCTACCATTCAAGAAAGCTGCTCATAAGAAGATTAGGGAAGTGGCTCCTCGCATTCCTCTTGAGGAACAGGGACTCCCAATTGTTGTGGTTGAAGAGGAGGAAAATCATGTTATTTTCCCACCTTTATAGTCCTTGGTGTTGTCTTTTGGGGATCTTGCTGATGGGTGGCCAGAAGAGGAGGTTGATTTTGTCCCTCCTCTCAATACTATGCCTGCTGAAGGTATTGGTGGTGATGATTTGAATGACCACCAGCTTCATAATCTGTTAAGTGGAGTGGATGACATGGTGGCTTTAGTGCAAGCTCCTGAGGTAGTGGAAGAAGATGTCCCTGAGTCGTACTCAGTTGAACTCACTTTGGAGCCGATTGGGCTAGAAGAAAGTGAAGTTAATTTCACTAAGGAACAAGTTGTTGTATGTTAGACGATATGAGGGCTGATCTTGATACCCCCGTTAGAGTGGTGTTTGATGCCATTAGAGATAATGTGAAGAAAGCAGGGGCCAAGGTGAAGAGTGCAGCAGGTGTCTCTGTTAATGGGCGTGAGGAGGTTAAAGACAAAAGGGTTGCTGGTATTTCTGTGACAAGCAGGGGGAAGGAACCAGCATCCAAGCCAGTTCGTTAGTTGGCTCGTGTGGCAACTCGTTATGTACCCAAGACTGCTTGTACGTCCTTCACAGGTAAGGTGTGTAATCTTTCAGGCCTAGTACCCAATCGTTTACTAGTGGATCATTGTTGGCAGCTAATGAGGGTTGCTCTTCTTTTGTTCCATGATAATTCAATTATGGAATGTGAAGGGACTTGGTAGTGCTAAAGGTAAGCATGAATTAAAACTTTTGGTTACTAAGTTTAGGCCTGATATTATTTTGTTACAATAAAGTTAAATGCCTAGTCCTACTATTAGTACTGTTAGAGAATTTTGGGGATTGAAACTTGTCATGACAAATGGGCTGATGGAGTTCCCGGTGTCTGGTGTTCAGTATACATGATCAGTCTGGTTATTTTGGTTATGAGCAAATTAGACAGGTTTTTAGTTTCAATGGATTTGGAAAGCTAGTTTCCCTTGGCTTCGATCTCTTCTTTGGCATCCTCATACCATGTACCATTAAGCATACAATCTAGCAATTTTTTTTTGGGGCCTAGACCTTTTCGTATAGATGTTGATTGGCTGCTTGAATCAGACGTCGTTTATTTGGTAAAACATACATGGTCAAATATGATTGTGATAAGACATCATGGTTATAGATTGCACAAAAAATTGTTGACAGTTAAACACCATCTAATTGACTGGAAGCAGCAAATAGGTTCTATCTGAAAATAAAATCAGATAGTGTTATGTCATAGTTACAGTCATTAGAGGAGGATACTCAGTTGTTGGGAGTTCTTTTGATGGAAGTTACAGGTACTAAGTACCGGCTGGAAGGTGAATTGCATGATTTGTTAAGACTTGAGGAAGTTTATTGGAAACAGAGATCTAGAGTGAAATAGTTGAAAGAATGTGACTTAAATATTGCTTTCTTTCATGCAATTGTAAATTCTAGAAAGTGCATTAAAGACATCTCTGGAATCTCTTTTGGTAACTTAGTGGACAAGGATGGTGAGGCTTGGGATAATAAGTTTGTTAGACATTTTGAGGAGGCCTTTACCAGTGAATGCATTATAGGTGTTTCTTTTCCTGGGGTGCAATTTCGAACTTTATTTGATTTTAAGGCCCAGGAATTAGAAATAAGTGACTAAGGATGGAGTAAAAGGTGTTGTTTTCTCTCTTAATGGGGATACGTCACTTGGACCAAATGGTTTACCATTGCTTTTTTTCCATAAGTTATGGGATTTGGTAGGGGATGAGGTCTTTTATATGTGGTTGATTTTTTCAATTATGGTGTTATAGTAAGAGCATTGACTCTACGTTTATTACTCTAATTCCTAAAAAGGATGCGATTGCCAGTATTTTTTATTTGAGATCTATTAGTTTGCTAACAAGTCTCTATAAGATTATTGCAAAGTTGTTATCCCTCATATTGAAGAAGGTTTTGTCGTTAGTGGTCTCGGGCCCCCAATCAGCTTTTATTAAAGGAAGTGGATAGCGTTTTAATTGCTCATGAATATCTTCATTCTAGAGTTTTGTACGTAAAACCACGTGTGGTGATGAAATTAGATTTAGAGAAGGCACATGATAGGGTTGAGTGGAAGGTTTTAAATGAAATTATGCTAAGAATGTAGTTTGGGGTCAGATGGAGAAGGTGGATTAAAGGTTGCTTATCATTGGCTCATTTTTCAGTTCTGGTGAATGGAAGCCCGAAGGGGTTTTTCAAAGCTCTCAGAGGTTTGAGGCAATGAGATATGTTGTCACCATTTCTGTTCACTTTGGTGGCGGAGGGTTTTAGTTTAATGCTTAAAAGAATTGAACAGAGATGTAGGTTCTATGGCTTCAATGTGGCTGTCGGGGGCCCTATTATCTCTTACCTCCAATATCCTGATGACACGCTCATCTTCTATGATGCAAAGGTGGATCATGTGCAAGCTATTTTTTTTGTTCTTACGTTGTTGTGAGGACCGTAAATCAACATTTAAAGGTAGAGGAGGCTATAAGGTGGTCTACAGATAGATTATTTTGGGATATTTGATTGAGTTAGAATACGGTGTTGGATGTTTTTCTTAATCAGTTTTGTAATATGTTGCTAGATCTTGATACGATTTATATATCCTGGCATTATGAGGATGAGGTAGTTTGGAAGTTAACTACAGATGGTATGTTCTCGGTGGAGTCTGTGTATCAATTATTATTTCATGATATATTACGATGGGAACAACCAATGCTCAGATTCATTTGGGAATGATGTATTCCACATAGGATTCCAATCTTTTTATGAACTCTCTCACAAAATAAAGTGTTAACAATTGACAAATTAAGGAAGAGGGGGAAAATAATCATGAATATTTGCTTGCGTGTAAAACTGATGAGGAGAATGGAGATCAATTGTTAATTCATTGCCAGTTTACTTCTGCGTTGTGGATCTGGGCCTTTCAAGTTCTGGGTTTTCAAATGCCTTTAACGGCACATCATTATGATCTGATAGATCAACTCTTGATTCCTTCTTTGATAAAAAAGAGGTGATGTTATGGCAGATTTTTAAGGCTTCAATCCTTTGGAAAGTTTGGTCGGACAGAAATAGGCGTATTTTTTAGGGCTTCTGTTGAGAGTTGGATCGTGTGAAAGATTATATTTTTCAAAATATTTGGTTGTGATTTTTTTCGATGAAAGAAGGTTTTGGGGTTTCAATTATTGATGTTCGGCTGAATGTGAGGAGTTTGTTACATCAATGGAGTTCTGGACCCTTAATTTGATGTCATTGGATCCCACCCTATCCTAGATGTTTTAAGTTAAATTTTGATGATAGTTCCTTGGGAAACCCAAGACGTGCTGGTTTTGGTGGTGTGGTTAGAGATTATCAGGGTGCAGAGATAATCACTTTTTGTGGCCCATGCAAGATAACTACAACAAACCAAGCAAAAAAGTTAGCTATGCTTTAAGGTTTAAAGCTATTGAAGGATTGTTGTGATTAATCCGCATGGTTGGTGGAAGGGGATTCTCTTAATGTTATCAATTGGATGTTCAGGTCTGGTAAGCCACCTTAGAGCTTAAGAAGGTTGGGTGGAAGCTTTGGATATTTGTAGCAATAAGATTGTGGTTTTCAATCATGTTTTTAGGGAAGCGAATGAGATGGAAGACTCGCTTGCTAAGGATGGAGTGTTGGCCCCATCTTTGGTGCTCAATTCCTTATCCTTTTAATTGTTGTTTTTATCATATTTTCATTGTAATCGTTGGGTTGATTGAGTAATAAAATATTTGTGATCTTGTCAAAAAAAAGAAAAAGAGTTAGCCCACTATTGTGCTTGCTGGAATTGCAGAAAAAAGGTCTATTGAGAGGGATGCAAAGGTAGTAAAAGGTTGTATCTAGTATGGCAAAGGACCCCTAAATATAGAGCCACAAGGTGGCTGCACATTTACTGTAGCGGTGGTAACATGCACCACCAACAACT
Source organism: Amborella trichopoda (assembly GCF_054954075.1). NCBI lineage: Eukaryota > Viridiplantae > Streptophyta > Magnoliopsida > Amborellales > Amborellaceae > Amborella > Amborella trichopoda. Next base: position 17,199,507 of record NC_142340.1, read on the forward strand.
ACAAGTTACATGCAGCCCCTTAACTCACTTGATGGCTGCTGTTACAGCCTTCGTTTGCCTCCATTTCATTAAGCTAAGTGTAAAGTGCGTCATCAAACACCCTTGTGCCCTGCCCCAGCCCTCGCACACGCATGTATATGTATGCATCACACGCTTCGCATGCTACCACATGCACATTCTCTCTCCTTTGAATGAAGGGTATATTGCATGAGAATGCATGCTCTTAAATACAACTCAAAAAACTCTCTCCTCTTCAATATAGGACTCAAACCCACATCTTTCTCTCTTTACTAAACAATTTAAGAAATAACAATAAAACTTTGGTTGTTGTTTTGAAATACACTTCAACATTTTTCAAATATAAAATACTAACAGTGGAGTTTCTCTCTCTATAGATGGGTTCTCTCTTTCTCTCAAATGTTTTCTCTACCACCTCAAAATCAGATTTTGGGTTTCTCTATACTAGTAGAGTGGTCGTGGTTCTCCCTCTATATCAGTTGGGTTTCTCTATACTAGTTGAGTCTCTCTCTCAGATGAGCTTCTCTGCCTGTCTGAAAATTAGATTGGTTAGATCTATGGCGCCTCACAATTAGATGGGTTCTTTCTCTATCTCTCTCTCTATTAGATGCGTTTCTCTACCTCAAAATCAAATGGACTATGACGCCTCAAAATAAGATGGGTTCTCTCTCTCTATCAGATGGGTTGTCTCCTTCAAAATTGAATCGCTACTATACTGATTCTTGAAGTTGATATATTGTTAAATCAAGTTTAGGGAAAAGCCTTAATTGGTATATTTTTCCCTAATGTAATGTTCTTTGAGTTGTTGCTAAATTTGGGGATTTTGATAGAAGTTTAGCTTTCAATGATTTTATGCATGTTTATTATAATTATTAGTTGAATTTGTCATGTTGTTGCCGAATTTCTTTTTCAATAGAGAAAAACCCTAAGTTAACCATTCCTAAAAAAAAAAACAGAGAAAAACCCATCGAGCATAATATTTATTTATAAACAATGATTTTCATAATAACTACTAAATAAATCACAAATAAAATAAAATTTAATTCAAAAAATAAAAATAAACCACAGTTCAACACAATCTAAATCAGAAATACAATAAAGCTTACAAAATCTGAACTTCATGCAGTAATTTTCTACAATAGCACTAAAATCTGCTCCATTTTAAGGTAAAAATACAATAAAAGCCCGTACCTCTAATATGCAACTTAGGGATAAACTGTAACGAGATAATAAACCCTAATTGGTGATAAACCCAGTATTTAGGGATAGAAATTCTTTTATAGGGGAATATATTTTTTTCCAAAAAAATATTACTTTCTAGTAGGTATAAAAATGGAAATTTCATAAAACAATAAAAAGTTATTGAACTTTCCAAACAATCAAAATTTAGAGTTTATTAATGGATTTTTTTTAACCGATATTTTAAAAAGCTTCAAAAAACGTGTTTTAAAATTTTTTATGAAAAGAACATAATTTTTTTACGATCTTTTGAAAAAGGGCCAAATTAAAACGTTTTAAAAAATGATGATTTTTTTAAAACAACGCGTTTTAAACGGCGACTTGCTAACTATGGTCTAGACACATTGCAACGGCCTTTGTATCAACAATCATTGTGTATGCTCAAGCAGCAAACAATCCATCACATGTATTTCACTGGGTTGCCAAAGATCCAGATTTGGGCCATGTTCGGTTGGAGTTCGGGCTATTTCGCCGGTGGCTGCTTAGACCCATTCTTTTTTTTTTTTGATTCGGGTTGGTCCAGATAGGCCCGTGGAGAGCTTGGCTTTCAAATTCCTACCCTTAAACCTCCTCTTTTATTCAGCCCAATTGCCCAAGCTCCTCTCTCTCTCTCTCTCTCAAACCCAAAATCTCTCTCTCTTTCTCTCAATCAAACCCAACCTCTCCCTCCCTAAAACCCAATCTCTATCTTACTTATATTATATTAAGGTTAAGGAAAAGTTATATAAGGGCGATGCCCTAAGCAATTAAATTATGGTGCACATCAAAAAGTCACTAGAAGATGTTGTTTTGATGCCCATAAATTCTCAAATCGAGCATCATAACTTCCAGATGTATGAACATAAAAAAAATAGATTTTAAGTCTTAGAATTAGTGCATATTGTAATGTATTTTTTGGACAGTCAATTTTCAATATTTTCAGGTGTTCATAGATCTGCTCGATCTACACTATTTTTAAAGCTTTAAATTTTATAATTAGAGATGAAAATAGATTTTTAAGTTATCCCAAAGATTTCAAACTTCTTTCAACGTATTTGAAGGTGTGCCGTACTTTGATTGTTTAGATTCTCGGTCCTATTTATAAACCACACCCTTATATTATTGAAGACTAAATAAAGGGAGGAAGCTCTAACATTTGAGAAAAAGGAAATATCTGTATAAATTTACTTTTAAGGGTTATAACCGGTAATGGTAGATTAGGGAGGGCATTCGCGGCAAATGGAAGAAGGAAGAAAGATATGACTTTAGGGGGCATGGATCCATGGAAAAGGATTTTCTAAAACACACTTTATTTCTTTGAAATATATTTATTGAAATAATTAGTTTTCTATAAAATAGATTTATGTTGTTTGGATGGTGGTATGACACATAGATGCATTACATTTTCAAGGCTTTTTTTTTTTGACTTTTTATTTAATGCTTTTAATTGTGTTATTTAAAATAAGAGAAATGACTATGTCCCACACCCATTTGTAATATCTCAAAAGATCACTATTAAATTTGGCACAGATCTTTAGAAAAGTCAAGCCCCATACCCATGCAATAACTTTTCTAGAGATCTGTATCAAATTTAATAATGATCCTTTGAGGTCCTACACACATGGGTGTGAGAGGGTTTCATAGGATCATTACTTTTAAAATAATGACATTTTTTTCATTAAATTTGAGATAGTTTCTCTCTTTAGAATTTAATATAGTTTCACTATCTTAAATTTTAAAATACTCTATCTCTAAAACTCAAAATTTGAGATACTTTTTCTTTAAAAATTATGAGATAGTTTCTTTCTCTAACGTGCACTTTTTCTTTAAAATTTTAAGATATGTTCTCTCTAAAACTTAAAACATGAGATAGTTTCTATTTCTAAAAATTTTCATGTAATTTCTTTATCTAAAATTTGATATAGTTTCTCTCAAAAAATTAAGATAATTTCTCTCTTTAAAACTTAAAATTTGATATAGATTCTCTCGCTAGATTTTCAAATAGTTTCTCTCTAAATTTTTTTGAGATAGTGTATCTCTCTAAAAATTTTCAGGTACTTTCTATGTTTAAAACTTAAAATTTGATATAGTTTATCTCTCTAAAATATGATATAGTTTTTCTATCTAAAATTTTAAGATACTTGGTCTCTCTAAACTTAAATTTTGAGATAGTTTTTCTCTAAAAATTTTCAAGTACTCTTTCTCTCTCTCTCTCTCTCTCTCTCTCTCTTCTCTTTAAATCTCATATTTTAGATAGTTTCAATCTTTAAATTTTATGGATTTTCTCTATCTAAAACTTAAAATTTGAGATAGTTTCTTTTTAAAAAAATTTGAGATAGTTTCTCTGTAGAATTTTTCATGTACTTTCTCTCTCTAAGACTTAAAATTTGAAATAGTTTCTGTCTAAATATTTTGAGATAGTTTCTCTCTCTAGAACTTAAAATTTAAGATATCTTCAATCTAACAATTTTGAGATGGTTTCTCTCTCTAAAATTTTAAAGTACTTTTTCTATCTAAAATTCGAAATTTAAGAAGTTTCTCTCTTTAAAACTTTTGAGATAGTTTCGCTCACCAATGCCAAAAAATTTGGTATAATTTCTCTATCTAAAATCATGTACTTTCTCTTTTTTAAGCTTAAAATTTGAGATAATTTTTCTCTCTAAAAATTTTAAAATAGTTTATCTCTAAAAAAATTTTGGCACTTTCTCTCACTAACATTTTATATAGTTTCTTTCTCTAAAATTTAAAAATAGTTTCTCCCACTAAAACTTAAATTTTGATATAGTTTATCTCTTTTAAAATTTTGAGATAATTTCTCGCTCTAAAAATTTCTAGATTGCTTCTCTCTCTAAAAATAAGTATGATTTCTCTCTCTAAAATTTTAATATACTTTCTCAATCGAAAAATTACAATTTGAGATACTTTCTCTCTCTATTTTGTGGGGGTAGTGTATTTGAAATGGGGAAATCTGTTTGGAAATCAAATTTTGAGGGTAAAAGCAAGGGTATAGATTTCTTTATTTTAGGCTAGAAATAAGGAAAATAATTTCCAAAATAAATACTTTATTCCAAAAATTCCAAAATGTGCCATCTTACAAAAAAAAAAAACATTTTATATGACCCCTTAGCTGATTTAATTTTTCTTGGACAAACTTCAAGCCTTTGTTCTCTTTACCTATTTGAACTAGGCCCATGCATCTGCTACGGAGCTAAAAGCCACTAAACAAAAAGGTTAATATAGCTTGTCTGGTTTGTTTAGGACAAACTTCAATGCTGAAATCCTCCTTTTGTGGAGACTGATTTGTCTAACACCGAGCTATACCCTAAAAAGACAAAAATAAGTTCGAAAATATAATAGCATCAGACTCAAACATCCAAAAAAAAAAAAACAAAGATTGAAGTCTAAACCATGTAAAATTTAAAATTGTGTTTGAACAATGTTTAGAGTCTAAACAATGTTTAGATACCACCATTTTGGATTTGAAAGAAATCCCTAGAATGGGGTCCACTTAAAAGGCCTATCAAGATGAAGCTTTAACAATGTAAAATTTAAAATTGCGTAGTCCAGAAGTTTTTATCATAAAATACCCTCGGTAGAAAATAACTTTTGCCTATAAATATTTCATATATTTTAGAGAGGCTGTTTTGAATGTTTTAAAATCTTTTTAAAATTCAATTTTGAATTAAAAAATATTTTTTTAATTTTTTTATGAATGATAATTGAATTTTCAGTGTAAATTTACTAAAATGCTTTTCTCAAATTTTTCAAGTAACTCATTAGTAATATAATTTTTACATTTGTATGGGAATTTGATGTTTTATATATATATATATATAGCGAAAGGATGCCCTACGCAGCACACGCATGAGAAGCTCAAGCGCTAACGGCTAAGATGGGTGGAAAGCAAATGAGTAGTGGGAATTCAAACACAAGCATTTCTCTCTCTACGAAACCCCCTCGCTCTCTCCTCGCAGCCCAATCCTACGAAACCCATTTCTCACGGAGCATCCCATCTCTCTCTTTTTGTAGCAAACCCATTAGCAGGGAGCATCCAATCTCTCTATGAAACCCTCTCTCTCTCTCTCTCCTCACAGCCCAACCCTACGAAACCCATTTCTCACAGAGCATCCCATCTCTCTCTCTCTCTCCTTGCACACCCCTCTAATCGTGGCAGCCATTTCTCACAGAGCATCCCTACGCGAGCTGCGTACGAAACCCATTCTCACAGACCTCACAGCCCAATCCCTCTATTCGTGGCAGCCGTTTCTCATAGAGAAACCCTCTCTCTCTCTCCTCGCAGCCCAACCCCTCCAATTGTGGCAGCCATTTCTCACACAAAATCGCAGAAGAAGCAGCAGCAGCAGAGCCCTCTCTCACAGTATAAACACCCAAAATCACATAAAAAGGTATGGGAAGCTCCATTTTTTCCTTTTTTTTTTTAGGGTTATTTATTTATTTTGTTTCTTATTCAGATGTTCTATTTGTTGTGCTTTCTTCTAATTTTCAAGTTTTTATTGTGATTTCGATTTCATTAGTGTGTTTATTAGGATTACGTATAAGTTTTGTATTATGGGTGTTATTGGCTTCTTGTATTTCAGCTCTGCTGCTGCTGCTTCTGTCTTCTCTCTCTACACAATTAAAAGATTGAATGGCACTAGGACTTGGGTTTCTTCTTTTATGTGGATATCTTCTTCCTTTACATAATGGGTTATGTATAAACAGTAATGCATACCTTTATATCCTTTTGGATTTTAATTGCATAAGCATCAATATAATGTATTATGAAATTATTTACTTGTTGTGAATGCATTATGAAATTGTGTCTATCAGATATAATCAAGTGCAATTTGTAGATCAAATTGGATGGATTTTTTATGGAAATGAGTCAAACTTATGTCAATGCATGGAATTATTAATTGTTCTTATGGAAAATTATCAATGGCCTCTGTTTCTTATCTGGTAGTCTGGAACTTACTTTCTTAAGCCATTTTTGTTATTGAGAAAGCATTACATAGAGGTACTACCTATGCTACATAGACAAGGTGGCATATATGCTATGTTTTGCTGATTCAAATTATACAACAGTTCACCATTCAGGTACTTGGGTATTTTAAATGGCTTTTAAAATTTGAAAATGAATTTTATGCTTTTCTAGGTAGTTGGGTATTTTAAATGGAATCAACATTGCCTTGTCGAATCCTTCTACTAATGTATTTTTGCCCTCTAATTTTCATCTTCGCATGCTTTATTATCCACATGCTAATGCAAAAAAATTCTGATATGTCAATTGTCGGCGGCCTTATTAATCATGTGCCATTGTAAGCACATTTTGATATGTTAAATGTTGTACACATTACTTTGAGAGTTAAGTTCACATTAATAAGGGTGTCACCCCTGTTGTCTACAATTGCTTTGAATATGGTTAATCCTATAATGGAAGCAATAAAATTTGAATAGTTAACAAATGGGCTATCTGGTCTACTAGGAGGTACTACCTATGCTGCATAGACAATGTGGCATATATGCTATGTATGAGTTTTGCATTTTGGGTGTTATTGGGTTCTTGTATTTCAGCTCTGCTGCTGCTGCTGCTACTTCTGTCTTCTTTCTCTACACAATTAAAGGATTGAATGACACTAATACTTCGGCTTCTTTTTTTATGTGGATATCTTTTGTGTTCTGCGGGACACTATGAAATCCATATCTTTCTAACAAGATATGATGCTCTAGTTTTGGACTAATTCAATCTTTCTTCACATGCAAAGCCATTTTGGATGGACAACCAACCAACACAGCCATGCAATAGGGATTTAATCATGATATGGGTTTGGCTGCTCTAGATGACTTGGCGGATATAGAAAGGTTTATGTCTTATTCTTTGTGTCCTTCCTTAATTTCATCTACTGGCATTGTATTACTTCACGTGTGGGTTTCTATGGTTAAATATCTGCTAATGTGGTGTTGAATTCTTTTGCTTCTTTTGTAGGTGACTCGAAACCTCAGTAGATGCTCCGCAATCCTTTAACTATGGTTCTTACAGTCATTTAATGAAGGAATGCCCCAAACCTCATGATATTGTTGCTGTAAAAAATGCTCACAAGAAACACAATATTTCTTTTTTTCTTTAATATCATTTATGAGGTGTTGTTTTCTATTTATTGGATGCTCATCGGTAATTGGCAGAACCTTATCTCTGTATTTTGTTTTATGGAACAGTCTGGAAAATGTTTTTATAGGTCTGCATTTGAGTTGCTAGTTTGTGACATTTAGGATGGGAAGCAAGCATGCTTTTTTGTAATGGAATTTGTATACAAATACTTGTGTTGTAAAGGGAGCTTCAGTCACAGTGATCAAACTTTAAGATTCAAACAGTTGTATTGAACTTGTTGAAATCGTTGAAGAAATATTACGAGTCTGGCCAATTGTCATGTACAATATATCTTGTTTGCTTCCGTTGTGATTTTGTTGGAGGACCTCGCCATAGCCAATCACTCTTTTATTGTTTTTCAAAAGTTCTCTATTCATTTCTACAATTTTTTTGTTTTTGTTCTTAGTAACCTTTTATTTTTTATTTAAGAAAAAAAATTTGGAAAAGAGAACTTCTGTTAGCTGTCATCCTTTATTGAGAAGATGTTCAACGATGGGTGTTGTTTACTTGCTCTGCTCTTTTCTTTCATATGCACCTAAGTTATTTGGACTTTCATTTTACAATGGTTATTTCCCTACTTTGAAAGTCTCATTACACAGTGATATAATCTTGCAACTTGTTGCAAGATGCTGTCGAATATTAAGTCGAACTGCACTCCTCCCCTCTCCCTGTTCACACTGAACAATATATGACTTGTTTCTTCTACTTTGTAATAATTAGAAATTATTGAAGTGCAAATGGATGTGAGTGCCTCATTGAATGAATTTCTTTTTTCTTTCTTGCTCTCCATCAGTAATTACCAAATCTAAAAAATAAATTCCAAGGAGAGAGAGAGAGAGAGAGCAAGATACCAGATGCCCGGTTGAAGAGGGTGGCATTTAGAGTATGAGAATATAAAACCTTACTAAGAAAAAGAAATTTTCAAGAGATATTCATTTCCTTTGTTTCCTTTTTATGAAATTGAGAGGTAGGTCTAGACCTTTGAACTAGATAGCATGTCATCAGTTTCCACAAATGCTGGGGGGTATCCATGGCGAACATGTCCACGGTGCAACTTACAATGCAATTTAAGTACATCAAGCTCCCTATCTAACCCTGGAATAATGCACTACCAGTGTCCCAATTGTGGCGGCTGTTGTTAAGGGGCGTAGTATTCATTTCTTTTCTATATTGAAAAAATAAACTATACCCATTGTAAAAGAACTATAAGTGCAGATTACTACTTTTTACGAAACAGTTCACATTCACTAAACAGATAAGCAAATTCCCTCTATAATTAACATCAGGGCTTCAAACATTGTGCTTACATATTCCTGTATTTACTGTTGAATTATTTCCATACAACACAATCACCACATTCGCCACACATATGTCCACTACAATACTGTATTTTACCAAAAAATGATTACTGTCCCCATTTCCATAGAACACAATCACTAGATTCACCACACATGTCCATTACAAAACTTCATTTCATCAAAAAAATGACTCTTTACTGCCCCATTGCCATACAACACAATCAACACATTTACCACAACTATAGAGCGTGTAACAAAAAATAGCTCTTGAACTATAGCAAGGAGCGTGTAACAAAAAATGGCTCTTGAATCTTTTCCAAAAATTTACTGCATCTTCTGTGGAGCATCTTTTCGACCTGCAACAATACGAATAGTCTTGATCTATTTCACACTGAAATAAAGGAGAATGTCTTGATCTTTTACCAAAATGCACAATGATAAAAGCGTGGAACACATGGAGAGAGACTGAAGAGCATCTTTGTTGGCTTAAGTGAATACTAACTATTTATGAACCTGAAGGAAGATACCCATAATTGGGAATTTAGAGGGAGAGAGAATCAAACTTGTGTCTTTACTTTTACATTGATTAAATTTTCAACTACTAGTTTGTTGCACCAGGGGGGACATGATGAGAGAGAGGTCAAACATAAAGGTTAAATTTTTTAGGAATGAGAGACATGCAGCATACATCATGCACATGCATCCGCAACATGAAAGCATACATAAAATATTTCATACATAGATCCATAATATATAATGTTGTTTACCACCAATGTTCATGTCCCACGTTGGACTGAATGTGGACTTTGGAAATAACCATGTAGTAAGAAAAGAAATAGCAATATTAGCATTTCATAATGCATTCACAATGAGTAATATCATATGGAAATTCTAATTCATCTTGATTTAAAAGCTTATACCATTATTTGAAAAATCGCCTGATCTAACCGCTAACCGCTCGGTTAGATCGGAACTGCCCCTTGCTAGTTCTGGTTTCGGGCGGTTTTGGTGATCGGTCTGTATTTTAAAAATAAAATCCCCAAAATAAGGAATTTGATTAGTAATATATTTTTTAAATATTTTTACATTATGGTAATTATTAAAAATTATTTTGGTCATTAATACTCACTTTTAAAATCCATTTTTTTCATTAATTTTCAACTTCATTTGAATGTGTTTTGTTTTAATAATTCTTTATATGATTTTCATATTTTAGTAGATTTTTTGTTTGCATCTTTTTTACTTTTTTCAACAATTTTGGCTGCCCGGGACTTGCCCGATTAGAACGGTTGAATGAGCCGGTTTACCAGTTAGGCCGGTTAAACCGCTTCTTGCCCCATGTCAGGTTAACCGTTCTGGTTTGATTTTGCGAACACTGGCTTATACAATTAAAATTCAAAAGAATCTAAAGGTATGGATTACTGCTTTTCACGAATGACTGATGGACAATTTCTTCTGTCATGCCCACTGCCTTGGCAAACTGCGTATTTCCTAGACTTTTTCACTGGCTTCCATCCCTCTGATCGAGTTTTTCTTGTTGCATTTGTCGGCCGTCCCTTTGCCCGTGCTCGTGGAGAATCAAGAATATTTTGGCAGTTGTAACTTCCATTTAATGTGTCATTACAACTAGTAGTACTCCTCTCATCATTGACGTGGCTCATGGTGCCAACCTGTGGACGTCGCTTACAACCGAATTTACCATCACCATTTATGATATCATCGTGCATTAAAGATATTACAAATTCATGAACCTCTGCACTTTCTGATGCACGCTCAGCGAGGTATCGAACAGCCTGTAATACCATTATATCTAATGGAGCGTGGTAGTGTAGATGTATGATGAAGTTGTTTGCCACTTTCATCAACAAAAATCCCCTGCTTTACGTCCTTTGACCAACGCCTCATTATGTATTGTGGAGGGATTTCAAAAATAGTTTCATCATAAAAATCTTCAACACATACTTGCAAAGAATGCCCATCCTCTCATATAAGTAACGATTGCAAGAAGCCATCTTCTCATGGGGATTGAATTCCACAAAGTATGATCTACATCTAGTTCCCATATCTGCCACCTTAAAAGTGGCAAGCTGTCCATTTTCATCAACTAACTCACTCATAAAATCCATACAATTGACAACCGCTTCCACAAATATCTTCAAAATTGTTTGAGTATAGATTTTTTATGCTTGTGACTCAAATAAAGAATATGTTATTAAGATTGGAGTAGTTGTAATATCTTTTAAGTCGTTTTTCTTTTCTTTTCTTACCTTTGCACATATTTCCAATAATGTACGTAAGCTTGTTTTGGATGTCAAGTGCATCTTGAAATGCTTATTCATCCCTTCATTTCTTTGAGTAGAAGTCATATTAGTTGTGAACCTGCCAGCCAAGTATACATCCACCCATTGCATGTGACAACCATAAAGCCTATTTGGCCATTCATTGCTTTCCAACTCATATTTCTCAATAATTAATTCCATACCAGTTCATATTCTTTTACTGTTGGGCTAACTATACAACTCTTGAAGGTATTTGAAAAAGAAGGATGCATGCGCAAGACATGACATAGTTTTTCTTTAACTTTCGAAAGTATATGCCACTTACAGTAATGATGCTCACTCTGGTAAAAAACTTGTCTCACTGCGGCTGAAATTGCATGGTGTTGATCAGTGAGAATAATGCCTAGTTGTTGTCCACCCATTGCTTCTAATTAATTTTCAAATACCCAAACAAATGATCTACCTTCTCATTAAATATGAGTGCAAATCTAAAAAAGATTGCATTGAAATGATGATTTACACCAAGTATGGGTGCAAAGAACATACTAAAACTATTTGTTTTGAATGTGATATCAAATGTAACCACATTAGAGAAGCATTGATAGGAAAATTTATATGTGGCTTCTACTCATAAGATGTTGAGAATGTGATCGTCTTCATTTAGTTTCAATCTATAGAAAAAAGATGGATTCGATTCTTTCATTTTATAGAGCCATTGCATAATTAGACTACCATCTTCTCCTCTTAGTTTTCTTCTCGCACTAGCAATTTCATTTTCGATGTCCTTTTGTGTACATGTGGCATTCTCGATCCCTCTAGCTTGCTTTATAAATATGTCTTGGCTTAACCATTGCCGAACTCATTGAATTTATCATCAACTTTGTGGCACTAGATATTGTTCGGTGACTGCGAATTAGACGAGCATTTTTTGGACTGACTAGATCGTGATTGTGATCATCAATAAACTTAGTCACAACCCACTCGTTGTCTGCTTTTCTACTCGGCCCTAGCTTAGTCTTACACCCACACATTGACTCAAGGAGTTCCTTTCCATTGACCTGATCTTTTACTTCGTGAAATCCTTCCTTAGAGCAATTAATTTCTCTATCAATCCTTTGACTCTTTTTATTATGGTTAGTACCCTTACGGATACCAAAACTTTTGGCCAATACATAAGCCTTATAGTAGTCAATTGCATCTTCCTCTGAAGAAAACTTCAGTCCTACATAGGGTACATTTGTTTCTAGGCCTTTGGTTGAGGAGTCAGGTTCTCCATCTTGTATTTCTATGAATTTTCTATGAGGGGTTGCAAGATAAGGAACCTGCTCCATGGGCTCATTGATGGCACCCATGTTGTCCACAACTGCGCGAGTGGGAGATGACACACAGTTTGAAACGGTATGATCTATCTAAGTTTTTCAATTGACCCTACATAAGAACACAAACTATTTAAATATATGCATGAAAACCTTTATATAAACAAAACAACACTCCTAGCAGACTAGATAGCCCATTTGTTAACTATTCAAATTTTATGGCTTCCGTCATAGGATCAACCATATTCGAAGCAATTGCAAACAACAGGGGTGACACCCTTATTATTGTGAACTTAAATCTCAAAGTAATGTGTATAATATTTAACATATCAAAATGAGCTTACAATGGCACATGAATAATAAGGCAGCTGACATTTGATATATCGGAATTTTCTTGCAATGGCATATGGATAATAAAGCATGCAAACACAAAAATTAGAGGGCAAAAATACATTAATAGAAGGATTCGACAAGGCAATGTTGATTCCATTTTAAATATCCAACTACCTAGAAAAACATAAAAGCCATTTTCAAATATAAAAAACCATTTAAAATACCCATGTACCTTAATAGTGAACTTTTGTATAATTTGAATCAGCAAAACATAGCATATATGCCACCTTGTTTATGTAGCATAGGTAGTACCTCTATGTAAAGCTTTCTCAATAACAGAATGACTTAAGAAAGTAAGTTCCAGACTACCAGATAAGAAACATTGGCCATTGATAATTTTCCATAAGAACAATTAATAATTCCATGCGTTGACATAAGTTTGACTCATTTCCATAAAAAATGCATCCAATTTGATCTATAAATTGCACTTGATTATATCTGATAGAAACAATTTCATAATGCATTCACAACAAGTAAAGAATTTCATAATACATTATATTGATGCTTATGCAATTAAAATCCAAAAGGATATAAAGGTATGCATTACTGTTTATACATACATTATGTAAAGGAAGAAGATATCCACATGAAAAAAGAAACCCAAGTACTAGTGCCATTTAATCTTTTAATTATGTAGAGAGAGAACATAGAAGCAGCAGCAAAAGAGCTGAAATACAAGAACCCAATAACACCCAAAATACAAAACTCATATAATCCTAATAAACACACCAATGAAATCAAAATCACAATAAAAACTAAAAAATTACAAGAAAGCACAGCAAATAGAACATCTGACTAAGAAACAAAAACAATAAATAACCCTTAAAAAAAAAAAAAAAGCAGCAGAAAATGGAGCTTCTCATACCTATTTCTATGTTTTGCGTATTTATACTGTGAGAGAGGGCTCTGTTGCTGCTGCTTCTTCTGCGATTTTGTGTGAGAAATAGCTGCCACAATTAGAGGGGTTGGGCTGCGAGGAGAGAGAGAGAGAGAGGGTTTCTCTATGAGAAATGGCTGCCACGATTAGAGGGATTGGGCTGCGACATCTGTGAGAATGAGTTTCATCCGCAGCTCGATTAGGGATGCTCTGTGAGAAATGGCTGCCACTATTAGAGGGTTTGAGCTGGGAGGAAAGAGAGAGACAGAGACAGAGATGGGATGCCCTGTGAGAAATGGGTTTCATAGGGCTGGGCTGCGAGGAGAGAGAGGGTTTCGTAGAGAGAGAGATGCGATACTCTGTGAGAATGAGTTTGCTACAGAAAGAGAGATGGGATGCTCTGTGAGAATAAGTTTGCTACAGAAAGAGAGATGGGATGCGCTGTGAGAAATGGGTTTCGTAGGGTTGGGCTGCGAGGAGAGACAAAGAGGGTTTCGTAGAGAGAGATGGGATGCTCTGTGAGAATGGGTTTCGTAGAGTGAGAGATGGGATGCTCTGTGAGAAATGGGTTTCGTAGGGTTGGGTTGCGAGGATAGAGAGAGAGTGTTTCGTTGAGAGAGGGAAATGCATCTATTTGAATTCCCATCACTCATTCGCTTTTATAGGGATTTCGTCAACTTTTCATCACCGTCTAAGTTTCATTGCGTGGTCACAATTATTTGGTAATATTTTATTTTTTATTTTTTTTATTAATCAGAATGACCTGAAATTTACAGAATATGTACATTTTACTGAGGTACATCTAATAAAAAAAAAAAAATTCCGTAAAAAAACAATTGATCAAAATACCCTCAAAACTTTTGGGGGGTATTTTGATCAATATTTTTAATGTAAAATATTGTTTTTATATTTTTTGTAGATTTTCCTTTTATTTATAAACACACGCTCCAATTTTAAGGTCATTCCGATTTGTAGAAAAAAAATGAAAAATGAAATACTATGGGACAATCGTGATCGCGCGATGAACTATGACGATGGGAGTAAGCAAAATGGTTGTTCATTTTAACCTGAAAATTGGAGCGTGTTCATAAAAATAGGGGAATCTTTGAAAAATATAAAAAAAATATTTTACATTAAAAAAATTGATCAAAATGCCCTTCGAAAAGTTTCAAGGTTACTTTGGTCAAGATAATTTTACTAATTATTTTTTTATATTTTTATTAAGTGCATTTAACTAAGATGTACACTTGATCCAAATTTCAAGTCATTCTAATTTATAGAAAAAAATAAATAAAATAAAATACTACCGAACAATTGTGAACGTACGATGAACTTTGGATGGTGATGAGTATAGACGAAATCACTGTTCATTTTCACCTATAGCCATTGAGAAGACTATATATATATATATATATATATATATATATATATATATATATATATATATATATATATATATATATATATATATATATATATATATATATATGAGTAATGATCCTATGAGTCCTTCCCACACCCATGTGTGTAGGAACCCAAATGATCATCATTAAATATGACACAGATGTTTAGAAAAGGTATCACATGAGTGTGGGACTTGATTTTTTTAGAGATCCGTGTCATATTTAATGGTGATCATTTGAGGACCTACACACATGGGTGTGGAAGGGTCTCATAATTTTTGACCCTGATGAAAAACGAGAAGTAATTACTCAGTTTATCAATCTTGCTAAAACAAAATCAAAACTCATTCCATTAATCAAACCTCCAGATGAATATAATTTTTCTGATAGAATGAAACGTATAAGTCAGCATGAAGCCTAACAAAAAGAACCAACCATTGCTGATCTCAAGCAAAAAGTAAATATTGTAAAAACAGAAGTTGCTCAATTAAAAAATCGAATTCAAATTCTAGAACTCCAAAATGAAACCCCAGGAATAGATACTGATACAGATTCTATTGAATTTGATCACCTAATCAGAACATCTCATCCACAACATAGAGAAACATCAACAAGTAAATCTGTAAATGCTTGGAATAAAGTCATTACACAAAAATGGTTTATCTTAATAACAATAGTCATAAGTGATGAATATGAATTTTAATCTTTAGCAATAGTAGATTCAGGGGCAGATCTCAACTGCCTAAATGAATGACTAGTTCCTACAAAATATTTTGATAAAACAACCCAAATCTTGAATACTACGGATGGAAGCAGATTGTTTATAAAATATAAACCCTCAAATGCGAAAATCTGCAATGAAAGCCATTGCTTCTCAACTACTTTCATAATGGTCAAAGGACTCAGTCAAGCTGTAATCCTTGGAGTACCTTTTCTCACCCTTTTATATCCAATGAAAATTACTCAATCAGGAATTGAAACAAGTGTTCATGATACTCATATTAAATTCGATTTCATTGATAAACCAAAAATCAAAGAGATCAATACAGTTAAAAATCATATCAAACACAAAGAGGATTTTCTAGGATCATTACAACTTGAAATCAAACATAAAGTTGTTACTGAAAAACTCTAAACGAAAGATATGATACAATAACTAAAAAGTGTTATTAAACAAGAAATATGTCATGAATTACCAACTGCTTTCTGGAACAGAAAACAGCATATTGTTGGATTACCATATGAAAATGAAACAAAAATCCCAACAAAAACTCGTCTTATTCAAATGAATACTGAATTACTTCAAACATGTCATATGGAAATCAAAGATTTCCTTCAAAAGAAACTTATCCGTCCAAGCCTATCTCCATGGAGCTGTTCTGCTTTTTATGTCAATAAAAACGCTGAACAGGAACGAGGAGTCCCACGATTAGTCATCAATTATAAACCTCTCAATACGGTCTTACAATGGATCGAATATCCTATTCCCAACAATAAATAGACCTTTAAGGCCAGGAGCGCCGCTGAGGTCCAAGAAGACATAAGAGGGAGTCACAGAGGACTGTCCAGATAGCACTCAACCGCAACTTAATAATGGAAAAATTTATTAAGAATCTATCGGATAAAGCAATTAGTTCAACTAGTAGTACTCTAAGAATTAAAAATAAAGAAGAAATTATCATAAATGATATAGAAGCCCAAATTCAAAATTGGAATATACCAAAGGTTCCAATATCTGATGTTTATAAAAAAGGTACTTTTGATCTTAAAATAGGATATGCTATCAAAACAGTAGAACAGACTCTATCTGTTACAAGTAGCCAAGAGGATTTCCAATTATTATCTAATAAAATATTACAAGTCCATTAAACAAAAAATTATAAATATCTCCATATAGGTTTAATACAAATTGCAGTTAAACTTTTAACTCGTTTAGGACTTAATAATTCTATCTTGGTATGTCTACGTGACACTACACATAATAGATTTTCTGACTCATTACTCGGAATGGTTAAATCTAGCATATGTAGTGGACTAATTTATTTTAATTGTTTTCCTAATTATTTTGTATCACTTACAGATCCAAACATCTTAAATGCTTTAAGCCTAAACTTGAAAACTCAAGGATTTGATATGATGTTAGGTTCCTAAAATATAGCCATTGTCTATTGTATTTATTACAAAGTAATGACTACGTTATGTCCTAATGTACTACAAGTAGACACACGAGGACATACTATATTTTTCCAAACCAATATAGAAAAATCCAATACCATCATACCAAAAACAATATCCTGGTCAGACATTATCTTACCAGAATTATGGTTTATTCATAATGAAAACCAACCATCCCAAACATCTATACAAAATATTCCAGATAAAATTATAGAACATACAGATGGAAATATTGAAATCCAATTTACTAATAATCGAACTACTATTCCTACTGCCACAACAAAGTCTATATCTTTTCCTCAATTTTCTCTCAAAATTGAACCGCCAAGGCAATCTGTTACCACACACACCCATAGTCCACATCTAAGGACTCCTTCATCCACAAGTAGTACTTCTCGGAGACTACAAATTGATGGATTAAGAACACCAGATAATATTATTATTCCACAATATAAAAAAGCTCAACAAGAACTTGAAGAATCTGACGTCCTTCAAGTCTTACAACTTGAAGAACAATTCGATAATCAATATATCGAAAATGACTATTTATCTGCTGAAAATACAGATATAAGAAAATGGTATATTGATACGTTTGAACCAAAATTCATATCTTTATTTCATAAAAAATATAACAAATTCTAAAAAGAAAGAAACCAAAGTACTTGTATCTTCACATGGTTAAAAGACATTTTACACCAATACTCTATTCTTATACCAGAATTTCATCTTCAAACTCTTGGAAAACAAACAGTTAGAATAGAGAATTTGTTAACTCCCATACGACAAAATGATCCAAAGAAAATTCTCTTTAAACCTCCTTCTGAAATAAATAAAGACAAATTCTTTATAGGAGATGATAATAAAACTCTCATGGATCAGTTAATACCAAATTATCGAAATTAGAACTCAAAGAACCCAAGAGAACAATTATGGAGACAAGTCCGGGAGTCACTTCAGAAGACAGAGGATAAGCTAAAATTTCCGTCCATGACAATATGGCTCTTCAAGAAGAAGACCCTAAACCTCAAATTAAAAATACTCTGTCAAATATGCAAAAGGCATTCGCAGAACATAGTATTTCTTCAAACAATATTTATCGAATCAATTATAGTAAAAATTGGCAGCCTATAAATGCTAGACCATATTACAAGAGACCAACCCCGGTTGACATACAATTAGAAGAAGATTTAGTTAGTCATACATCCACCTATACTGGTCGAACCATCAGTAATTGGAGTATTGATGGAATTTAAGACCATCAAATATTAGACACTATGCGACATATGACAATGTACGCATCAGCATGTAAAATGGTTGGAAGCCATGACCAAGAAATAACAAAAGCCATAGTATCCGGATTTACTGGTTGGCTGCGAGGATGGTGGGATTTCCATCTCAATGATCAAATCATACTTTTATCAATACTATCAAACATGTTGGTTTAGTTGTTTCTACTAAAAAACTCAATTTCTTCCAAACCAAAATCTGATTTTTAGGACATAATATTAACCAAGGTACATTATCCCCATTGATAGATCAGTTTTATTTGCTGATAAATTCCCTGATAAAATTGTAGACAAAACCGAATTGCAACGATTTTTAGGATGTCTTAATTATATCAATAATTTCTATCAAAATCTTACCATAGAAGCCAAACCTTTATATGATAGGTTAAAAAAGAATCCTCCACCATGGACTGAGATCCATACTTTGGTTGTTCAACGACTTAAGCAAAAAGCCAAAGAATTACCTTGTTTAACACGTCCCAATCCTACTGCATTTAAAATCATTGAATGCGATGCCTCTGACTTAGGTCTCGGCGACTGTCTACAGAAAATAGAAGAAAGCAAAGTAGAAGAGAGAGGAAAGGGAGAAACTAGGAAACTATGAGTCCATATGCTGAGCTTGCTTCAGATGCTTTCTTTGTAGTCCTTGCGAAGTCTGTACATCAAGTTGGTAACCTCTTACTACTTTAAATTTGTGATTGTAATATTTCTTTTCTACCTTCTTACTATCCTTCCGAGTGGAAACACTTTGCCAGTTTATGTGTATGTAAACAGTAAGTTATGTTGTTTCTTTCTTAATCTATGATGCAATTGAAATTTGTATTTACTTTTAAAATTCGCAATCTTACTCATACTTCGTGGATTGTTTTTGATATATCTTGGATTTTTTCTTTAATTCTCATATGTGCTTTTCTTTATTATGTTTCAATCTTACAAACATTGATCGTTTATAATTATGTTCTTTTTACATTTTTAAGATAAATGTTAGAAATTTCATTAGGGTAGATCTTGCGCCGAAATTGGTATCAGAGCCACACCCTGTTTAGAGTAATTAATAGTTGTCACTAGTTACTGTATCTAAGGAAACTTACTAAATTAATCCATTAGAGAAAGTTGGTCCGAGCATTGAGGTTAGAGACGCTCAGACACCTAGTATAAAGACTGTTAAGGCCAGGAGCGCTGCTGAGGTCGAAGAAGACATAAGAGGTAGTCATAGAGGACTGTCTAGATAACACTCAACCGCTACCTAATAATGGAAAAATTTATTAAGAATCTATCGGATAAAGCAATTAGTTCAACTAGTAGTACTCTAAGAATTAAAAATAAAGAAGAAATTATCATAAATGATATAGAAGCCCAAATTCAAAATTGGAATATACCAAAGGTTCCAATATCTGATGTTTATAAAAAAGGTACTTTTGATCTTAAAATAGGATTGCTATCAAAACAGTAGAACAGCCTCTATCTGTTACAAGTAGCCAAGAGGATTTCCAATTATTATCTAATAAAGTATTACAAGTCCATAAAACAAAAAATTATAAATATCTCCATAGAGGTTTAATACAAATTGCAGTTAAACCTTTAACTCGTTTAGGACTTAGTAATTCTATCCTGGTATGTTTACGTGACACTACACATAATAGATTTTCCGACTCATTACTCGGAATGGTTAAATCTAGCCTATGTAGTGGACCAATTTATTTTAATTGTTTTCCTAATTATTCTGTATCACTTACAGATTCAAACATCTTAAATGTTTTAAGCCTAAACTTGAAAACTCAAGGATTTGATATGATGTTAGGTTCCTAAAATATAGCCATTGTCTATCGTATTTATTACAAAGTAATGATATGTCCTAATGTACTTCAAGTAGACACACGAGGACAGACTATATTTTTCCAAACCAATATAGAAAAATCTAATACCATCATACCAAAAACAATATCTTGGTCAGACATTATCTTACCAGAATCATGGTCTATTCATAATGAAAATCAACCATCCCAAACATCTATACAAAATATTCCAGATAAAATTATCGAACATACAGATGGAAATATTGAAATCCAATTTACTAATAATCGAACTACTATTCCTACTGCCACAGCAGAGTCTATATCTTTTCCTCAATTTTCTCTCAAAATTGAACCGTCAAGGCAATCTATTACCACATACACTCATAGTCCACATCTAAGGACTCTTTCATTCACAAGTAGTACTCCTCGGAGACTACAAATTGATGGATTAAGAAGAACACCAGATAATATTATTATTCCACAATATAAAAAAGCTCAATAAGAACCTGAAGAATCTGACTTCCTTCAAGTCTTACAACTTGAAGAACAATTCGATAATCAATATATCGAAAATGACTATTTATCTGTTGAAAATGCAGATAAAAGAAAATGGTATCTTGATACGTTTGAACCAAAATTAATATCTTTATTTCATAAAAAATATAACAAATTCTGAAAACAAGGAAACAAAAGTACTTGTTTCTTCACATGGTTAAAAGACATTTTACACCAATACTCTATTCTTATACCAGAAAATTCTCTTTAAACCTCCTCCTGAAATAAATAAAGATAAATTCTGTATAGGAGATGATAATAAAACTCTCATGGATCAGTTAATATCCAAATTATCAAAATTAGAACTCAAAGAACCTAAGAGAACAATTATGGAGACAAGTCCTGGAGTCACTTCAGAAGACAGAGGAAAAGCTAAAATTCTCGTCCATGATAATATGGCTCTTCAAGAAGAAGACCCTAAACCTCAAATTAAAAATACTCTGTCAAATATGCAAAAGGCATTCACAGAACATAGTATTTCTTCAGACAATATTTATCGAATCAATTATAGTAAAAATTGGTAGCCTATAAATGCTAAACCATATTACAAGAGACCAACCTCGGTTGACATATAATTAGAAGAAGATTTAGTTAGTCATACATCCACCTATACTTGTCGAACCATCAGTAATTGGAGTATTGATGGAATTTAAGACCATCAAATATTAGACACTATGCGACATATGACAATGTACGCATCAGCATGTAAAATGGCTAGAAGCCATGACCAAGAAATCGTAAAAGCCATAGTATCCGGATTTACTGGTCGGCTGCGAGGATGGTGGGATTTCCATCTCAATGATCAAACAAAAAAACAAATCGATAAACAAAATATAAGTGGTAAAATGGAATTAGGAGATTTCTGTGAACAGTTTGGTTATCACATTGATAAAAATAAACAACATGATATACATAAATTCCATAAACGCAAACATAAATTTAAATCTAAACAAAAGCAAGATAAACCTCTAAATGTTTCTAAAAAGAAAAAGAAATTTACAAAAATATTTGCTTCTAATAAATCATCCCAAAGAAAAGATAAAAAATTACCTGTCTGTTATAAATGTGGAAAAGTTGGCCATTACAAAAACCAATATAAAGTCAAAAAGAAAATTGTTGCTATAATCCTAGATGAACAAATAAGGAAGAAAATATATGATATTATCCAAATCTACGATTCTCCATCTAGTTCAGATTCAGATACTACTTCATCTAGTAGTAATACATCTTTTCTTGGTAATATCCATGATGAAAACCTTTATTGGTCAAATACATCTAGCAGTTCTGAAAATGATGATGACATATGTAAATGTCCTATTCCTACTTCTGATATTTATACTTTGACAAAAGAAGATAATCTCATATTAGATTTAATAGAGAAAATTTTTGACCCTGATGAAAAACGAGAAGTAATTACTCAGTTTATCAATCCTGCTAAAACAAAATCAAAACCCATTCCATTAATGAAACCTCCAGATGAATATAATTTTTCTGATATAATGAAATGTATAAGTCAGTATGAAGCCTATAAAAAAGAACCAACCATTGCTGATCTCAAGCAAGAAGTAAATATTGTAAAACAGAAGTTGCTCAATTAAAAAATCGAATACAAATTCTAGAACTCCAAAATGAAACCCCAGGAATAGATATTGATACAGATTCTATTGAATTTGATCACCTAATCAGAACATCTCATCCACAACATAGAGAAACATCAACAAGTAAATCTGTAAATGTTTTGAATAAAGTCATTACACAAAAATGGTTTATCTTTGTAACAATAGTCATAAGTGATGAATATGAATTTCAATCTTTAGCATTAGTAGATTCAGGGGCAGATCTCCACTGCCTAAATGAAGGACTAGTTCCTACAAAATATTTTGATAAAACAACCCAAACCTTGAATATTGCGCCTGGAAGCAGATTGTTTATTAAATATAAACTCTCAAATGTTAAAATCTGCAATAAAGGCCATTGCTTCGCAACTACTTTCATAATGGTCAAAGGACTCAGCCAAGCTGTAATCCTTGGAGTACCTTTTCTCACCCTTTTATATCCAATGGAAATTACTCAATCAAGAATTGAAACAAGTGTTCATGATACTCATATTAAATTTGATTTTCTTGATAAACCAAAAATCAAAGAGATCAATACAGTTAAAAATCATATCAAACAAAAAGAGGATTTTCTAGAATCAACTTGAAATCAAACTTAAAGTTGTTACTTAAAAACTCTAAACGAAAGATATGATACAAAAAATACAACAACTAAAAAGTATTATTAAACAAGAAATATGTCATGAATTACCAACTGCTTTCTGGAACATAAAACAGCATATTGTTGGATTACCATATGAACCCGTTTTTAATGAAACAAAAATCCCAACAAAAGCTCGTCCTATTCAAATGAATACTGAATTACTTCAAACATGTCATATGAAAATCAAAGATCTCTTTCAAAAGAAAGTTATCCATCCAAGCCTATCTCCATGGAGCTGCTATGCTTTTTATGTAAAAAAAAACGCTGAACAGGAACGAGGAGTCCCACGATTAGTCATCAATTATAAACCTCTCAATAAGGTCTTACAATGAATCGGATATCCTATTCCCAACAAAAAAGATTTATTGGATCGATTAATACATGCTGTTATCTTTTCAAATTTTGGTTTAAAATCAGGATTCTGGCAGATTCAGATAAAAGAAGAAGACAAATATAAAACTGCTTTTAATGTACCATTCGGACAATATGAATGGAATGTAATGCCTTTTGGTCTTAAAAATGCTCCATCTGAATTTATCTTAAAAATGTAAAAAGAACAGAGTTATTAACGATCAATTGTTGTAAGATTGAAACATAATAAAGAAAAGCACGTATGAGAATTAAAGCAGAAATCCAAGATATATCAAGAACAATCCACGAAGTATGAGTAAGATTGCGAATTTTAAAAGTAAATACAAATTTCAATTGCATCATAGATTAAAAAAGAAACAACATAACTTACTGTTTACATATACATAAACTGACAAAGTGTTTCCACTCGGAGGGATAATAAGAAGGTAGAGAGGAAATATTACAATCACACATTTAAAGTAGTAAGAGGTTACCGACTTGATGTACAGACGGCTGAAGAGAATAAACGTACTGTCTACAGAAAATAGAAGAAAGCAAAGTAGAAGAGAGAGGGAAGGGAGAAAGTATGAAACTATGAGTCCATATGCTGAGCTTGCTTCAGATTCTTTCTTTGTAGTCCTTGCGAAGTCTGCTTTGCAATAAGGCGAGAAGGGGTATTTATAGGCATAAAGAGAAGCGGCGTGCCTTCGAGATGAAGGAAAGGATGTGGCTGAAGGAAGTGCCGTAAGGGAGGAGATAGCTGACGTGGGATGCGTGGCTGAGAGCAGTGCTGTAGTGAGGGAGGAGATAACTGACATGGGACGAGTGGCGGAGAGAAGTGCCGTAATGAAGAGGGTAACTGATAGGGGACACGTGGTAGGAAAAGAGGGCGGCCGTACGTCGGTGGCGAATCTTTTGGCTTCATATGTGCAGGAGTGAAGGAGTTGGCTTTGTTTGTACGAGAGTAAAAGGAATAAGCAGAGGACACGTGGCTGTGATTGTGACCTTTTTCACTGTGGTATGTCTATTCATGGAATCTTTTTACTGTAGGATGGCATCTGCGGGGCCGGATGAAGGAAAAAGAAGAACATGGAATCTTTTTGATTATGGGTCATGTCAAAGGATAAGGGGAATCTTTATTTGCTTTACGTCATATCTGTCGGATTGTTAGGTCATGCATTTAGATCTTGGCTGAAATCTTCCAGCAGTGGATTTCCTGACTGGACTGTTTCTTCGGATGTGGTTGGTCCTGGATTTGAAGTGGTAAAGATCTGCAAGAGATTCTCTTCCAGTTCTTCAAGAGTGACATTTGGGTGGGATAGTCTCATCTTTTTGAGATATGCAGAAAATGTGAGACGGCTGACAGTATTATTTTCTTGGGGTTGAATTATGTCAAATTGAGGAGGCATTCGTTTGAGTGTCAAAGAGGAGGGTTTAATACTGTAAATATCCCACCATTTGATTTTGATGGTTTTACCAAGGCGAGGGACATATTCAAAATTATTGGTATTATTTTCAGAAAGGGAGTAATCCCATTTTAGAATCCATGGGATTTGATAGATGCCCATAAAGTATAGGTGATAATCATCTTGGGGAGTGCATGTATTATGAATGGCAAATTTTTCTTGAAAGGCTTGAAATTCATCTGGTAATATTTGAGTATGTGATCCCCATATTAGGAACCAATGTCGGAACCAGCTAGGGAACTGTTCCAAGATAAGGAATTTAAATTAGACATACCAAGAATGAGTATTATTTGGATTTTGAAAGGCAAAGACCTTATGCCAGGCCTCAATATACTCAGCATACTTATAATATTTGTATTGAAATTCAGGATTGACTAACTTTTGCGTTGCATAGGGTTATTACCCCAATCTTCATAAGATAAATTTTTTTTAATTTGTAATTTAGAATATGCATATAGTTTAATATTACCTTGATAGAAATGTACGAGGGATACTGAACCAGTTTCCATGAGTACAGCTTCATACCATTCACGCGTCTTGGCTCCATTAGTAGGGTTCAAGTGATTAGTGAGATATAAGGGAGCTAATTTATTTGGGTCCATGTTTATATGCTTGTCGCATATGGGTATATCAGCCAGAAATGCGGTTTCAACATAAACTGAGTTTGAAGCGGATGAAGTTTGTCTATTTGGGTAGGCAGCTGGAGTAAGTGCCGGACTAGGGTTTGTATTGGACTTTGAGGAGGAGTCTGGATGAAATATTCTGGTGCATTGATCGATCACATGGGTGACATGGGTGTTATTGGTAAAGAAGAACTGTGCATAAGAGGCTTAGATATGGGACAGGGTACCAAGTCCATTTTTTGTTTGCCATGAGTGTTACCTTGAGATGTATTCATATTTGTATGAGTATTGTGCAAGAATAACTGTAAACCGTAAGGAATACTATCTGTCTTAGGTAGTGGTGGTAATATACGGCCCCCCTGCAAAAATTCACGGGTAAGAAAGTCAGGTAACGAATTAGTAGAGCCGTGAAAATGTTCAATAGAAAAATCAAAAGCAGATAATATCGCTTGCCAACGGGCAAATATTTGTTTCGAAATAAGATTTTGAACATCCTTTTGCAGAATGTCCTTAGCAGCTTTACAATCAGTGCGTATCAAAAAATGTTGATTCAAAATATCACTTTGAAACTTAGTAACACAATGTATAATGGCAAGTAATTCTTTTTTGATAGTAGAATAATTCTTTTGTGTAGGATTCCATGCTTTAGAAGTAAAGCGAATTAATTGCTCAGTAGAATCACACCTTTGTTTTAGTATGCCGCCGAGACCTAGGTCAGAGGCATCGCATTCAATGATTTTAAATGCAGTAGGATTGGGAAGTGTTAAACAAGGTAATTCTTTGGCTTTTTGCTTAAGTCGTTGAACAGCCAAAGTATGGATCTCAGTCCATGGTGGAAGATTCTTTTTTAACCTATCATATAAAGGTTTGGCTTCTATGTCAAGATTTTGATAGAAATTACTAATATAATTAATACATCCTAGAAATCGTTGCAATTCGGTTTTGTCTACAATTTTATCAGGGAATTTATCAGCAAATAAAATTGATCTATCAATGGGGATAATTGTACCTTGGTTAATATTATGTCCCAAAAATCGGATTTTGGTTTGGAATAAATTGAGTTTTTTAGCAGAAACAACTAAACCAGCATGTTTGATAGTATTGATAAAAGTATGAAGATGTTTAAAATTTTGATTTAAAGAATCAGAATAGACCAGTACATCATCTATATAAACAATCATAAATTTATAATAAGAATTGAAGACATCATTCATAATTTTTTGAAATTCAGATGGAGCATTTTTAAGACCAAAAGGTATTACATTCCATTCATATTGTCCGAATGGTACATTAAAAGCAGTTTTATATTTGTCTTCTTCTTTTATCTGAATCTGCCAGAATCCTGATTTTAAATCAAATTTTGAAAAGATAACAGCATGTACTAATCGATCCAATAAATCTTTTTTGTTGGGAATAGGATATCTGATCCATTGTAAGACCTTATTGAGAGGTTTATAATTGATGACTAATCGTGGGACTCCTCGTTCCTGTTCAACATTTTTATTGACATAAAAAGCAGAGCAGCTCCATGGAGATAGGCTTGGACGGATAAGTTTCTTTTGAAGGAGGTCTTTGATTTCCATATGACATGTTTGAAGTAATTCAGTATTCATTTGAATAGGACGAGCTTTTGTAGGGATTTTTGTTTCATTAAAATTGGATTCATATGGTAATCCAACAATATGCTATTTTCTGTTCCAGAAAGCAGTTGGTAATTCATGACATATTTCTTGTTTAATAATACTTTTTAGTTGTTGTATTTTTTGTATCATATCTTTCGTTTAGAGTTTTTCAGTAACAACTTTATGTTTGATTTCAAGTTGTAATGATTCTAGAAAATCCTCTTTTTGTTTGATATGATTTTTAACTGTATTGATCTCTTTGATTTTTGGTTTATCAAGAAAATCGAATTTAATATGAGTATCATGAACACTTGTTCCAATTCCTGATTGAGTAATTTTCATTGGATATAAAAGGGTGAGAAAAGGTACTCCAAGGATTACAGCTTGGCTGAGTCCTTTGACCATTATGAAAGTAGTTGGGAAACAATGGCCTTCATTACAGATTTTAGCATATGAGAATTTATATTTAATAAACATTCTGCTTCCATCCGCAGTATTCGAGATTTGGGTTGTTTTATCAAAGTATTTTGTAGGAACTAGTCATTCATTTAGGCAGTTGAGATCTGCCCCTGAATCTACTAATGCTAAAGTTTGAAATTCATATTCATCACTTATGGCTATTGTTACTAAGATAAACCATTTTTTTGTAATGACTTTATTCAAAACATTTATAGATTTACTTGTTGATGTTTCTCTATGTTGTGGATGAGATGTTCTGATTAGGTGATCAAATTCAATAGAATCTGTATCAGTATCTATTCCTGGGGTTTCATTTTGGAGTTCTAGAATTTGTATTCGATTTTTTAATTGAGCAACTTCTGTTTTTACAATATTTACTTTTTGCTTGAGATCAGCAATGGTTGTTTCTTTTTGATAGGCTTCATGCTGACTTATACGTTTTATTATATCAGAAAAATTATATTCATCTGGAGGTTTCATTAATGGAATGGGTTTTGATTTTGTTTTAGCAGGATTGATAAACTGAGTAATTACTTCTCGTTTTTCATCAGGGTCAGAAATTTTCTCTCTTAAATCTAATAGGAGATTATCTTCTTTTATCAAAGTATGAATATTAGAAGTAAGAATAGGACATTTACATATGTCATCATCATTTTCGGAACTACTGGATGTATTTGACCAATAAAGGTCTTCATCATGGATATTACTAAGAAAAGATGTATTACTACTGGATGAAGTAGTATCTGAATCTGAACTAGATGGAGAATCGTAGATTTGGATAATATCTTGTACTTTATTTCTTATTTGTTCATCTTAGATTATAGCAGCAATTTTCTTTTTGACTTTACATTGGCTTTTGTAATGGGCAACTTTTCCACATTTATAATAGACAGATAATTTTTTATCCTTTCTTTGGGATGATTTATTAGAAGCAAATCTTTTTGTAAATTTCTTTTTCTTTTTAGAAACATTTGGAGGTTTATCTTGCTTTTGTTTAGATTTAAATTTATGTTTGCGTTTATGGAATTTTTATATATCATGGGGTTTATTTTTATCAATGTGATAACCAAACTGTTCACAGAAATCTCCTAATTTTTTTTTACCACTTATATTTTTTTTTATCGATTTGTTTCTTTAATTTCATGTCTGTGCATATGGTTAATCCTTCAGCATAGATTTCTGCCGATAATTCTCCTAAAGTATATTGAGAATAATTGATTGTACCACCATGCTTACCTTTTAAGCATTCCTTTACCTTTTCAACGAATAGGTAGGGTAAACCGGCTACAAATTTTTTTTTCTAATGATCTAAATGGCTATCTTCTCGTATAAGTAGACGAGAAAAGAAATCGTCTTTATACCATTTATAGTGGGATAATGTAGGACATCTAAGGTTTGATAAAAGATCAGCAGATCTTGCTGCTAATATTGCAGTATTGCCTATAAAATGTAAAGCAATGGTATATATTAATGTATTAACAGCATCACTTTCAGTGTATAAAACATCTTGGTTATGTTCATTTTTTGCTGTCCAATTACGGGTATTTGTTAAGATTTGTTGTCTTGTTTGATCAATGAGATGGAAATCCCACCATCCTCGCAGCCAACCAGTAAATTTGGATACTATAGCTTTTGCTATTTCTTGGTCATGGTTTCCAGCCATTTTACATGCTGATGCATACATTGTCATATGTCGCATAGTGTCTAATATTTGATAGTCTTAAATTCCATCAATACTCTAATTACTGATGGTTCGACCAGTATAGGTGGATGTATGACTAACTAAATCTTCTTCTAATTGTATGTCAACTGGGGTTGGTCTCTTGTAATATGGTCTAGCATTTATCGGCTGTCAATTTTTACTATAATTGATTCGATAAATATTGTCTGAAGAAATACTATGTTCTGTGAATGCCTTTTGCATATTTGACAGAGTATTTTTAATTGAGGTTTAGGGTCTTCTTCTTGAAGAGCCATATTATCATGGACATTTTCCTCTGTCTTCTGAAGTGACACCCTGACTTGTCTCCATAATTGTTCTCTTGGGTTCTTTGAGTTCTAATTTGGATATTAACTGATCCATGAGAGTTTTATTATCATCTCCTATAAAGAATTTGTCTTTATTTATTTCAGGAAGAGGTTTAAAGAAAATTTTCTTTAGTTCATTTTGTCGTGTGGGAGTTAACAAATTCTCGATTCTCACTGTTTGTTTTCCAAGAGTTTGAAGATAAATGTTTGTATAATTGTTTTGTTCAATTATATGGGGAAGTAATTCAATACGGGACATATTTGCATTATTTAATTTATAAGGAGTAGCTACAGTTTCATAAAGGACCATTTGGTTTTGAGAGGTTGATTCTTCATCCTCATTGTCAGTTTCTGTGGGAGTTTTTGATTGTGCTCCCTTGATTTTGAGGCTTTTCTCAGGAGGATGGATTGAAATAATCGGTTTTCCCTTTGTTGTATTAAATACAGTGTATTGAGATTTAAGTGTTTAAAGATGAAATTCTGGAATAGGAATAGAGTATTGGTGTAAAATGTCTTTTAACAATGTAAAGAAACAAGTACTTTTGTTCATTGTTTTCGGAATTTGTTATATTTTTATGAAATAAAGATATTAATTTTGGTTCAAACATATCAAGATACCATTTTCTTATATCTGCATTTTCAACAGATAAATAGTCACTTTCGATCTATTGATTGTCGAATTGTTTTTCAAGTTGTAGGACTTGAAGGAAGTCAGATTCTTCAGGTTCTTGTTGAGTTTATTTAAATTGTTGAATAATAATATTATCTGGTGTTCTTCTTAATCCATCAATTTGTAGTCTCCGAGGAGTACTACTTGTGCCTGAAGGAGTCATTAGATGTGGACTATGGGTGTATGTGGTAACAGATTGCCTTGACGGTTCAATTTTTAGAGAAAATTGAGGAAAAGATATAGACTCTGCTGTGGCAGTAGGAATAGTAGTTCGATTATTAGTAAATTGGATTTCAATATTTTCATATGTATGTTTTATAATTTTATCTGGAATATTTTATATAGATGTTTGGGATGGTTGGTTTTCATTATGAATAGACCATGATTCTGGTAAGATAATGTCTGACCAGGATATTGTTTTTGGTATGATGATATTGGATTTTTCTATATTGGTTTGGAAAAATATAGTCTGTCCTCGTGTGTCTACTTGAAGTATATTAGGACATAACGTAGTTATTACTTTGTAATAAATACGATAGACAATGGCTATATTTTGGGAACCTAACATCATATCAAATCCTTGAGTTTTCAAGTTTTGGCTTAAAACATTTAAGATGTTTGGATCTATAAGTGATACAGAATAATTAGAAAAACAATTAAAATAAATTGGTCCACTACGTAGGCTAGATTTAACCATTCCGAGTAATGAGTCGAAAAATCTATTATGTGTAGTGCCACGTAGACGTACCAAGATAGAATTATTAAGTCCTAAACGAGTTAAAGGTTTAACTGCAATTTGTATTAAACCTATATGGAGATATTTATAATTTTTGGTTTTATGGACTTGTAATATTTTATTAGATAATAATTAAAAATCCTCTTGGCTACTTGTAACAGATAGAGTCTGTTCTACTATTTTGATAGCATATCCTATTTTAAGATCAAAAGTACCTTTTTTATAAACATCAGATATTGGAATCTTTGGTATATTCCAAATTTGAATTTGGGCTTTTATATCATTTATGATAATTTCTTCTTTATTTTTAATTCTTAGAGTACTACTAGTTGAACTAATTGCTTTATCCGATAGATTCTTAATAAATTTTTCCATTATTAGGTTGCGGTTGAGTGTTATCTGGACAGTCCTCTGTGATTACCTCTTATGTCTTCTTCGACCTCAGCGGTGCTCCTGGCCTTAACGGTCTTTAGATTGGGTGTATGAGCGTCTCTAACCTCAATGCTCGGACCAACTTTCTCTAATGGATTAATTTAGTAAGTTTCTTTAGATATAGTAACTAGTGACAACTATTAATTACTCTAAACTGGGTGTGGCTCTGATACTAATTTCGGCGCAAGATCTTCTTTTGTCAAAGTCTGAATATCAGAAGTAGGAATAGGACATTTACATATGTCATCATCATTTTCGGAACTACCGAATGTATTTGACCAATAAAGGTCTTCATCATGGATATTACCAAGAAAAGATGTATTACTACTGGATGAAGTAGTATTTGAATTTGAACTAGATGGAGAATCGTAGATTTGGATAATATCATATATTTTATTTCTTATTTGTTCATCTAAGATTATAGCAGCAATTTTTTTTTTGACTTTACATTGGCTTTTGTAATGGCCAACTTTCCCACATTTATAACAGACAGGTAATTTTTTATCCTTTCTTTTGGATGATTTATTAGAAGCAAATCTTTTTGTAAATTTCTTTTTCTTTTTAGAAACATTTGGAGGTTTATCTTGCTTTTGTTTAGATTTAATAGAGAAAATTTCTGACCCTGATGAAAACGAGAAGTAATTATTCAGTTTATCAATTCTGCTAAAACAAAATCAAAACTCATTCCATTAATGAAACCTCCAGATGAATATAATTTTTCTGATATAATGAAACGTATAAGTCAGCATGAAGCCTATAAAAAAGAAACAACCATTGCTGATCTCAAGCAAGAAGTAAATATTGTAAAAACAGAAGTTGCTCAATTAAAAAATCGAACACAAATTTTAGAACTCCAAAATGAAACCCTAGGAATAGATATTGATACAGATTCTATTGAATTTGATCACCTAATCAGAACATCTCGTTCACAATATAGAGAAACATCAACAGTTAAATCTGTAAATGTTTTGAATAAAGTCATTACACAAAAATGGTTTATCTTACTAACAATAGTCATAAGTGATGAATATGAATTTCAATCTTTGGCATTATGGTATATATATATATATATATATATATATATATATATATATATATATATATATATATATATATATATATATATATATATATATATATATATATATATATATATATATATATATATATATATGTATGAATGAAGATACTATAAAATGCTTATAGGAGAAAATGAACTATGATTTCGCCTGCCCTTATCACCATCCAAACTTCATCGCAAGGTCACAATTGTCCGGTAGTATTTCAATTTTTATTTTTTTTATTATTCGGAATGATCTGAAATTTGGATCATGAGTACATCTTAATGTGAGACACTTAATAAAAATATGAAAAAAATAATTCGTAAAATACAAATTGATCAAAATACCCTCGTAACCTTTGGAGGGTATTTTGATTGATTTATAAGGTGCGAATTATTTTTTTAATATTTTTATTAGGTGCGCTTCACTAAGATGTACACATACTCTAAATTTTTAGTAATAATTGAAAACCTACGGGACAACTGTAACCGTGCGATGAGTTTGAACGGTGATGAGGGTAGGCGAAATCACTGTTCATTTTCGCCTTTAAGCATTGAGAAGAGGTTTCCATATATATATATATATATATATATATATATATATATATATATATATATATATACATTCCGTTCATATTGGCCAAAATGGAACATTAAAAAAAATTTTATGTCTATCTTTTTCCGAAATTTGAATTTTTCAATATCCTGATTTTAAATCAAAATTAGAGAATATACAAGCGTTTTCCAATCTATCATGTAAATCCTTTTTATTTGGAATTGGATATCTTATCCATTTGAGAACCTTAGTGAGAGGTTTATAGTTTATTACCAGTCTAGGAGCTCCTCTCTCCTTTTCGGAAGCTTTCTCGACATAAAATGCTGAACAGCTCCATGGGGATGAGCTTTTTCTAATAAGCTGTTTTTGTAATAAATCATCAATTTCCTGTTTACATATTTCTAGCAATCGAGGATTCATCTGGATATATCTAGCCTTTGTAGATATTTTATTTTCATTAAACCCTTTTTCATAAGGTAGACTTACAATATGCTTTTTTCTGTTCCAAGAAGCACTTGGTAGGTCTGCACAGATTTCATTCTCTGTTTTCCTTTTAATGTTTTCAATATATTTTATATTTTCAGAAACAAAAAGTTTTTCATCTATTATTTTATATTTTAATTCTTCTTTTAAATGGCACATAAATTTCTCCTTATTTGATATGATTTGTTTTACATTATTTACTTCCCTTATTTTTGGTTTATTGACAAATTCGAATTTTATATTATGTCCTTCTATAGAAGCTTCTATCCCTGAACTATCTATTTTTAATGGATATAAAAGATTCAGGAAAGGAGTTCCAAGGATTACAGCTTGACTTAATCCTTTTAACATAATAAAAAGCATTTTGAAACAATTTCCATTATTGCATACAACAACATTAGATAATTTATAATTTATAATAAGTCTGCTACCATCTGCAGTATTCAGTATTTGAGTTGTTTTGCTAAAATATTTGATAGGGACTAATCCTTCATTTATGCAATTTAAATCTGCTCCGGCGTCTATTAAGGCTAAAGATTGAAAGTTATATTCTTTATTTACTATAATTCTTACTAACGTAAAACATTTTTGCTTTATTACTTTATCAATCATGTTTACATAATTATCGGTTTGTACAGAACTAGAGGATTCCGGTACTTCCTCTACCGGAGATAGCGGTTTTCTATAATTATATACGAGGGTATCAAATTCTCTTTCCTCATCTATATTTTCTGAAGTGTTTTGTAGATTAGAAGTAAGTTCCAGAATTTGTATTCTATTTTTAAGGACTATTAACTCTTTTTTGACTTCTGATATTTCATGTCTAAGCTCAGTAATAGATGGTTCCTTTTGGACATTATTTTTATTATTGATTCTTTTAAGAATTTCAGCTAGACTATAATCTTCTTGAGTTTTTACTAATAGGGGAGGTTTTTGTTTTGCTTTAGCTATTTGAATATATTGAATTAAGGCTTCTTTTTTCGCCTCCAGATCTATTATTTTATCAATTATTTTTATAATTAAATTTTCTTCTTCAGAAAGCATATTGCAAAAACAATTATTATCCTCTTTAGAGTCAGAACTACTTAATATTAGATTTTTATCTTCAATCTTTTCGACAAGTGGTTCCGACTCAGTATCAGATGGTCTATCATTAGAATCGTCATCTATTTGTAAAATTTGATATAACTAGTTTTTATATTTTCATCTATTTGTAAGGCATTAATCTTCTTTTTTATTCGGCATTTATTCTTATACTGCCCTATCTTGCCGCAGTTATACCATATAGGTATTTTTCTTAATTTTTTAAAATTATTTTTAGAGTCAAATTTCTTAGTAAATTTTTCTTTGCTACTCTTTTTATGACTGGACTTGTTTCTCTTATTTTTATTTCGTCTTTTATGAGTTTTATTAATCATGGGTAGCGTATTATATCCGAAATGTTCGCAGAAATCACCCAACTCTTTCTTGCCCGTCATCATTTGTTTATCCAATTGTCTTTTTAATTTCAAGTCAGTGCATAAGGCAAGTCCTTCTGCGCACATTTCAGCGGATAATTCTCCTAGTGTATACAAGGAATACGGAATTATACCTCCATGTTTATTTTTCAATCTATTTTTGACTTTTTTGGCAAAGAGATATGGTAATCTGGCTTTAAACTTTTCTTTCCAGTGATTAACTCTACTATCTTCTCTAGAAAGGAGCCGAGAAAAGAATAACATCTTTATACCATTTGTAATGAGACAACGTTGGATACCTAAGATTAGACAGGATGTCTTCAGATCTGGCGTCTAACAAAGCAGTACTCCCAACAAAATGGAAAGTTATTGTATATATGAGAGTATTTACTGCATCACTTTCACTATTAGGCATATCTTGTCCAAATTCATTTTTCACTATCCATTGTCTTGTGGCAGTCAATATTTCTCTTTTGGTGGTATCATCCATATGGAAATCCCACCATTCTCTTAGCCAGCCGGTAAAACCACACACAATAGCCTTGGCTATTTCTTGGTCATGATTACCACTTATTTTACAGGCTGTTGAATACATTGTCATATGTTTCATTGTATCGAGTATTTGATGATCAGATATACCATCAATATTCCAGTTCACTATTGTTCTTCTAGAGTATGATACTGTACTGGATATTAGATTTTCTTCAAATTGTATATCTACAGGGGTAGGTCTTGAATGATACATTCTAGTATGAGAGGTTGGTCTGAACTTTTTTCCATAATCTATCCTATTAATATTAAAATTTTCTTCGTTAAAAGCCTCTTCTATTTCTTGAATCTCATCATTGGTTGAGCTTTCTTCTTGTAATACAATGGCTTCTGACTCAACCATTACACATGTTCCTTTATATTCAGTTTGGCTAATTTTTTGACTAGCTCATCAATGAGGTCTTTATTCTCTTCTTTTTTCTTTATTCCTTCTAAACTGAATCGTCCTTTATTGATTTCTAGAGGAGGTTTGAATAGGATAGCTTTATGCTCTCCTTATTATCTAGTTTAGTTTTGTTATTTTGGGTTTTACTCACTATATTTTCAATCCTGGTGGTTTGTTTCCCAATCGTCTGTAGACACAGATTGGTATAATTATTTTGTTCAATTATATGTGGTATGACATCTATTTTATGACTATGATGTTCATTTTCTTTATGAATTATTTTATATGGAGAGGGCTTGGTTTCAGGCTTCTCTTTTAATGTTCCTTTTAATTGAAGGCTTCTATCGGGAGCATGTATGCTATGGATCTCTTCTCCTTCAGTTTTATAAAATATTTGATATTAGTCTTCGATGGCATTAAGACCAAAGTCAGGAATTAAGATTTCCTTTTCCCTTAATATGGGTCTAAGCCAATCAAAGAAGCCTATGCTTTGCCTTTTTTTTTTTATAAATCTATTAAATTTTTTATGAAAAGCATCCAGCAGTTCTTTAGGGAATTCTACTAAATACCAATCACGTATTTCTTTTTTTTTTTCAGAAAGATAGTCATTTTTGATTTCTTCTATGTCTAGTTTTTCTCCTTTCTGAAGTGTGAGTATATTAAAATCTAGATCAGACGGCGTTGGTTCATTATTAGATGAACTAAGATCATATATTTTATAGACAAGTCTATGGATATTACTGTTTGTTTGAGTCAATCCTTCAATTATAGGTTTTTGATATACTGATGAAGTAGAATGCCTAGAAGGTGTAGGTACTCTAGGGATTCTTATAGAATTTTTTGAAAGGTTCAGTCTGGTTCTTCTATCAATGTTGAATTGAATTTCAATATTTCCATAAGGATATTCTATAATTTGATCAGGTTCGCGATTAACAGGGGTTCTATACTGTTGATTTTCATTATGCATTGACCAATTATCTGGAAGAGTGATTTGGGACCAACTAATTGATTTAGGGATTACTGTATTAGACTTTTCAATATTAATTTGAAAGAATATTGTTTGACCTTTCGTGTCCATATGGAATACATTTGGACTTAAGGTATTCATTACCTTGTAACATATTCTATATATGAGGGCAATATTATGTGATCCAGGGTTCATGTCAAACCCTTGGGTTTTTAGATTTAAGGTGAGAACCTTAAGAAGGTTCAGATCTGTGAAAGACACAGAGAAATTCGAAAAACAATTAAAATATATAGGTCCGTTACACAAACTAGACTCAACTACTCCTAATAAGGAATCAGAGAACTTGTTATGACGATTATCTCTTAAACATAAAAGTATAGAATTATTTAATCATAATCGGGTAAGAGGTTTTACAGCTACTTGAATAAGTCCTATATGAAGATACTTACATTCCTTGGATTTATGGTTTTGAATTATTCGTTCGAATAACAGTTGAAACTTTCTTGCTCATTATTGACCGATATATTCTGTTCTATAGTCTTTATGGCATAACTAGTTCTAAACTCAAAGGTTCTTTTTTTATAAATGTCAGTTATGAGAACTCTTGGGATGTTCCAATTTTGTATCTGTTTTTCAATATTATCGATTATTATTTCTTCTTTATTTTTTATTCGTAATGTCCTGTTCGATGAAGATGCTGTTCTGTTGGACAGTGTCCTACTAAAATTTTCCTCTTTCGGCAGCACGGGTCACGATGACTTATGGTCTCAACTTTCGGACTTATCTTAAGATGACAAATTTTATTAAGCTATTGGCCCTCTTTTGGCCTCTTTCGGTAGTACGGGTCACGATGACTTATGGTCTCAACTCTCGGACTTATCTTAAGATGACAAATTTTATTAAGCTATTGGCCTTAAGAACAGTATGAGATAATCTAAAGTTCATAACCCTTCAAATTAAAAAGGTTAATGATAGAATGAGTTGTGAACGATTGATTTATTAATTTTATGGTGTATTTTTTTAAAAAGATATTTTTTTTTGATATTTGTATCATTAAGGGTAATTTTGTAAATATCACTACAAGACAAATGATACTTATGTCATTGTTATAAAGAGTAAAGTTGAAAGTTTTACTTAAGGACAAAGGCACTCCACCAATAAAGTTCTAGGATAATAACTTTCAAATTTATGTTTTCTTAATGATTAAGTTACCTATTACAATATTATTTAAACAAAAAGTGACGATATTTTTGTAAATATACCCATCACAACTCCTAACATTAACATTTGTATTTTGAGGGGTTGTTAACTTTAGACAAACTGTAGATATATGGGAAAGGATCCTGTCAGCCTGTGGGCTGACAACTACGGTGTTACCCAATGGCCCAGATTGAATCTGGGCCGGTTTGATGGTCATGACATTATTTTGTGTTTGAATTTTTTTTTTTTTACAAATCCGAATCACTTGAAATTTTAAGCATATATTGTATTCATCAAAACACACCTATTCTTTTTCTTGTTTTTCTCCTCTTTTCATCTCATTCTCTCTCCAAATTAACATAGTTACGAATCATTCTCTCTCTAGACCACAAAGCACTAGAGATTTAGGAAATAGGCAAGAAAAGAGATAGACCTATCATCTTCTTGAGTCCCTCTCATGGGCTAAGAAAAGCATGATAGAGAAAGAGAAAACATACATGATAGAGAAAGAGGAGAGAGAAGAGCACACGAGTAGAGGCAGATCTATTTAATTGTTAGTTGCTTGCTTCAGATTTCACAGTTATGGAATGAAGTCTCTGTTTGATTATTTGGAAAGCGTTTCAAGGGTGCAGATTGATTTAGATTGTGGAATTGTTCAGATCGGATTTCAATTGGGGGATTCGTCTGAGGCTACCAAAGCTCCATTTGTCATATCTATAAGAAAAACACATATACGATATGGAGTGACAAAGTGTCTATGTTTCTTTTTGCAAATACGAAAGTTGAAATCAAAGATCATAAAGGTCTTGAGACTTTTAGGGTAGCATTTGGCCAAACTTTATATAGACAATCTTGCTTGAGCCATCATAGTTTTTTGGATTTTACATTTGATTATGTTCTTTCATGTTAAATTAAGAACCTTGAATTGAAAAAAAAAAAAAAAATCAAGATAACTCTCTCTCTTAAAACCATGTGTACAACTTATCAAGCATTGATCAAGTTGTTCAATGCATCTCATTGCATTTCACACTTGCAGAATAAACTAAGGACAATAGGATGCCAGAAGAAACTTCCCGTTTTAATCTCTCTCATGCTTATCATCTTCTCAACGGTCTTCATCTACTCACTTCAAAATTTTTGTTTTTTCTTATAAAATTCATATGGAGATTAAAGAGAGAAAGAAAATTATGAATCCAACAATACAAAAAAAAAAAAGAATCCCACAAACAAAACACAATGGCTAAGTCAAACGCATCAAAGCTCAAGTAACCAAAAGGTGGTAGAGGAGAAAATGAGGAATCTAGAGAAAACTAAGGAAAGCAAACTACCTAGATTTTTTGAGACATTAAACAAGAAAATAAAAAATTTAGCTAGAGAAAAATTATAATAGACATGTATAAGGGATTTGCAAGGAAGCCCTTAAGCAAAGCCCCTGACCACCAAACTTTCTTGAAATCCTGACGGATTGGGAAGGAAGCCCAGAAGCAAGGCCCCCGATTGCCAGACAAATCTTGATTCTGACAAGATGGGTCACAAGCTCTTAAGCAAGGCTTCCAACCACTAGAATTCCTCAAAGTTTCATCAGACTGGGTTTACAAGCCCTTAAGCACGACCCCCAGTCGTTGGAACCAAAACCAGCTCAGAAAACCCAAGGGAAGAAGCTTGGCATGATTTTCTTTCAAAAGTTGTGTCGACGCCTGTGATTGAGAAAAACTTGGGAGAAAAGAATGATGATTTGGTAAGGATTCAAAAGATGAACTTAGGCAAATTTTTTTTCGAATGTCACACTTCTTTCTCCTTTCAAAGAGCGACATTCAGTGGGACAAGTTGTTGTACAATATTTTTGACATACTTGTATCTCCGACACGAATAATAGAGGAGGCAGTTGCAACCTAGACCCACAGGTACCAACATGCCTATGGACTACGGAAGCCCCACGACCAAATAAACCTTGTTTTGAAAAGCTCTGGTAACAGTGTCCTCTCGACCCCAAAAGAAGCATGTGGGCCCCTCACGATGTTCTAGAGTCTCCAAGTTTTGTCCAATTTGGGTGTAAATATGGGAAACAGATGCAGAATCAGTTTTGAGCTCATATCTGGTGCACCATAGTTAGAACTCTACCTTAGAGACCTTTAGTGGTAATGGGACCATTGCAGATAGATTCAGAAGGCCAAAACCAATCCACTTGGAAAATTTCAGCTCAAATAGACGTTCCTAGGTCATACTTTCCTAAAAAGGCAAGGATTTTACTATTCATGTGAGCCATCAAGAACCAATTACTATTTTATAGTAACTTTGTTTTCCCAAAAAAGAGATTTTTGTGAAGCTTGTATCTCCTTCATCACAAATCGGTTCGAGCCCAAGTTTTAATATATTGTTCTTCTTATCAAGACACACATTTTAGTGGATGGGGATTCCCAGGCTAAGAAAAATCGTAGAGAGAATGTTGGTTAGAAACATGAAATTATAGATTTTTATATGTGTGATATCTCTCCACTCCGACGACCTAATCTTGAGATCCTGAGCTTGGATTAGCCCAAGGTCAAGCCTGTTATGACCATGACTCAAAGGGTTTTGTTTTGAAATATCATTTGCTGAAGATGAAGACCGGGAAGACACCATAGCAAGGCGATCAAGAAAGCACAGTTTTCCAGTCGCTGGAAAACCCATTTTCCCGTGACCTCCGTAAATGGAAAAGTGACCAAATGGGGTCAAATCAAGGGATTTTCATTGCAAATCGATCACAACGACTTTCCCTTTGATTTGTAATGAAAAATAAGACATGAAATGCAATAAAGAAAGTTGGACCGAAGATAAAAAATCTTAAGTTTGTGGGTTTGCCCGGATTTTTGGAACCATAAGCAAAAGCTTGATTCAAACCTCAAATCTTATATCAAAACGATCGCCTCGCGACAATCTAGGATTGTATGACATTAGATAGCCTGAAACGTCGCCCCCGAACGCCCAAAAATGACTCCAAACCATATGGAATTGGGGGACTAGTTTGTCATTTTCGTATTTCTATCTAAGAGCAAAATAATAATTTTTCCCCAAAAGGGGGATTTAAGTTTTATTTATTTTAATTGTTTTTTTAGTCAATTAGGTTACTTTTTGGGCATAAAACCGTGTTTATGGAGCCTGTATATAAGCCTAAGGGCTTCATTTTGTAAAAGGTTGGCAATTAATGGCAATATTAGAGTGAAATCTATTCAATTGTGCCCAATCAAGAGAAGAGAGAGAAATATTATGTTTGTGAGAGCATATCTTTAGACCACAAAAATCTCTACACCCTAGACTAGCCCCTCTAGTAGACCCTAGACCATGGACTACCCTACCCATAGACCATAGGCTACCCTAACCACATATGATAGACCATCCTAACCTTAGACCATAGACCATAGACTACCCTAACCATAAACCATAGACCGTCCTAACCGTAGGCCATATACCACCCTAACCATATACCCTAAACCACTATAAGTATATACTATAGATCACCTTAACTGTATACCATAGGCCATTATACCCATACACCTTGAGTCTAGACCGCTTAGTCTACCTTAACCTTCTATCCTCAAACCTTAACCCCTTTCATTCTCAAGGAGCTCTCAAAAAGCACAGGGAACGAACCTAGGCCCTCAACCTCGAGCCACTGGCTAACCCTCTAGGTACTCAGACTCTCTGTCTTTCTTTCTCTCTCCCTCTCTCTCTCCCCCCTTCTGTCCTCTAGAGACAGCAGCCAAGCTGCTGCCCCCATCTCTCTCTCTCTCTCTCCTCTTGGGCCAGAGGTTGAGCCAAAACCCCACTTCCCTCTTCTTCTCTCTCCTAGAGAAGCGGTTAGGCTGCTGCCCCCATCTACCTCTCTCTCTCCTCTTTCTCTTCTCTCTCTCTCTCTCCATCTCGGAACAACTGCTAAGTCATTGCCCCAACCTCTCCGTCGCTCTCTTTATCTCTCTCTCTTCCTCTTTTTCCCTCTCTATCCCTCTTTTTCTTTCTTTCCCCTCCCTCTCTCTTTCTCTTTCTTCTCCTTTGCTCCCTCTCTCTCTTTCTTTGCTTTCTTCTCTCTCTCTCTCTCCCTCTTTCTTTCTCTCACTCTCTCACTTTTTCTCTATCTCTCCTTTCCCCTTGCCCTCTTCTCTTTATCCATTATCTCTCTTCTTCCACTCAAACCATTGTCAGGGGGCTTTTTTTAGGCGTATTCCGTCTGGTTTAAAACATATATATCTAGCAGCCTTGTGAATCCTTGGGGTATGTAGGCTTCATGCCTAATACCTTTTATGTTGCTTTTAGTACCTCTTAGGGGAGATGATAC
Source organism: Amborella trichopoda (assembly GCF_054954075.1). Classification (NCBI taxonomy): domain Eukaryota; kingdom Viridiplantae; phylum Streptophyta; class Magnoliopsida; order Amborellales; family Amborellaceae; genus Amborella; species Amborella trichopoda. Next base: position 17,241,884 of record NC_142340.1, read on the forward strand.
TGGAAGGCTATTTGAGTGTTGAGTGATCTATCTTCTTTCTTCATTTCTCTCTCTCGCTCCCCCACTTTGATTACTCTTTCCGAGGTTCCAAGGGGTATTCCATCCGGCTTAAAACCCGGTTGCCTAGCGACCTTGCGATTCCTCGAGAGTACCTCCCCTTTTCTCTCTCTTTCTACTTCATTTTCTTCTCTATTCTTTTGTCCCACTTTGATTACTTTATACGAGGTTACGAGACATATTTCATCTGGCTTAAAACCCGGCTATCTAGTGACCTCGCGATTCCTCGGGAGAACCTCTCCTTTTCTCTATCTTTCTACTTCATTTCGGTCTCACTTCTCTTCTCCCACTTTGATTTCTTTCTATGAGGTTTTGAGGCTTAGTCCATCCTATTTAAAACCCGGCAATCTAGCGACCTTGTGTTTCCTTGGGAGTACTCCCCTTTTGTCTCTCTTTTTATCTCACTTCTTTTTTCACTTCTCATTTCTCTTCTCCCACTCACATCACTCTTTAGGGACTCCTCCGAGTCATATTCTATCCAGTTTAAAACTCGGCTGTCTATCGACCTTGTGAATCCTTCGGGGTATCTAGGCTTCGTGCTTAATACCCTTTCTTTTGCCTCCAGTAATACCTCCTGGGGAGGTGATGATGAAAAACTGGTCTACTTTAGAGTGATCTCTTTTTTTTCTCTCTCTCTCTCTCCCTCTATATCTTCCTTTCTCATATTCTCTCTTTTATTTCTTTATTCTATCTCCTCCTCTTTTTCATGAATCCTTAAACCTCAAAACTCTCAACCCCTCTCAAACCCTTATCTAGACGAGTCAAGGATTGTCACCTCAAGCCATTCTACGAGTGGGTTCATGAAAGCCAAGTGTAGATGCAAGGAAGCTAGAACCAAATCAAGCCAAGAGGCTGGGGGCTTTCTGAAGGTGACTTAAGAGGGTCAGCACTCGTGCGTGTCCAGATCCCAAACAAGCGAGGTAAGCCTTACCTCACTTTTTTCTTTTGTAGGTTCGAACCATACTTACCGTACCGCCCGACTCTTATCCTAGTGGACCCTAGGGTCACCCTCATGTGCACACGCACGTGAACCCAAAAGGGAGGCATGATACATGCCTTTTCTTCTTCTCTCTAACCTAGAAAGGCACACAAGTTTCAAAGAAAGGGTTTTCCCATGCAATTGAGGGCAGCCGAAAATCTAGGGCCGACCATCGTAGTCTTCTCAAAAGTCAGTATTTACAGATGCAGTAGCCCCTCCATGAACAATCCTCAGTGTCACCAAATGATGAGAAGTGTCACCAAATGATGAGAAGGATAGACTACGAGCCTACCTCCAAACAAGGGTTGAAGGATGGTGAAGGAATGATGGCACCCTTTGCAGCACTCAAGTCTACCATGATGCAGTACTTTAGGAAAAAAGGCCGTGGTTATATGGGCCCCACCTACCTACCTCCATAGTCATCTATGACTGAGTAGATTGTGAGTGTATAAGAAACCAAATCTCTTTCAATGGACTACAATTGTACACAAGGACAAGACAATACAACTTCAATATTTCTTTAATACACTTAAATTACAACTTCCAAAATGAAATTACAGCAAGGTCATTGTAACTGTAATAATGTAATAACTTCAAAATACAATTAAAAAGAGATGATACAACTCTATTGAGGTCCATTATACATGAACAAGACTATACAAAAGAAAAATCGTTAAAGTACACATGAATAATGTGCTCTTAAAAATTCAGCAACACTCAAACTTATAAAGAAAAATTATACATCAATTGAAAACATATCAGAATAGGATCTCCACTATATTACCATGCAATTGCTCAACTATAAAATGCATCAGGACCATGGGACTAATCGGAGCTCTCGAGTGCCCAGTTTATGGCCTTGGGTCTTAAATATGTGCCAATGGGTAACATGTGGTGATGACATATCACAAATCTGGGCCAATTCATTATCAAATAATGTGGAAAGCCAAACATCTACTGATACACACTTCTAATACGGAAGGATTTGCAGATTTTAAAAAATCTAAACAAGTGGAAAATTTATGAGAGAGATCTGGCACTTCAAAAGATAAAACCGGTTCAAATTTCGTCACAAAGTAGCTCATGAAAGTTCGGCATAGTCTCTCTTTGTAAAATTCAACAACTTAAGAAGACTAGGAAGTGATCTAAGTGATTGATATGAACATAAAAATATTATATAAAATATCAGCCAAAAGTACTTTAAGAAATCAAGAGAGAAAATTCATGAAAAACTATATCAAATTGTGCATGTATAAAGGCTTAAACTACATTGATCAAGTGAGAACAACACTGATTCAAAAAGGTAAAGATATAATCATCAAAGGGGATAGGAATGTTGTTGTAATAAATTCTTTACAGTAAAGGGAAAGTAGTCAAATTAATAGAAATTGAAAACATTTTACTCAATTGTTAAAGACTAGATCATCCATGGCTTGAAGTTTATAGCTTTGGATTGCCATTAATGGAGTAGTATGACACCTTGAAGGAGCTCTTCTCTTTCACAATATGAAGAAATCTTTTTCAGAGAAAAAAAGGAAGAAGAAGATGGGTTTGGGCATGCTAATCAAAGAGAGAATGAAGAGAGAGGTGTGTGCCACTTTGGAGGTAAAATTTGTGGTGTGAATTCATTCAAGGAAAAACAGACTCAATGGGGTATTTATAGCTTTTCAAGTCTCAAGTGTGGAAATGATTTTAGATAATGAATCCCCTTCATGTCATCTACCAAAGGCTATAAAGAGATGTATGATCCTAGCTCATTATCCACCATCATGTCATTAAGATATGTCGAATGGATTTAAACATCTTTATTATCTTTTAATTCACTCCAATTTCCCTTGTTATTAAAACGTCCATGCTATTCACATTTAATAAATCTTAAAACCAAGATGGGCCCTTATGGTCATTTAACAAAGTTTCTAGCAAGAGAAAATCTTTGAAAATTCCCTTGTTTTTTAAGATCATGTGGATCTAATGAAAACATGCCACATAAGTTAGGTGATTATATATATTATTACCAAATGCCCTTAGAATTATGCTTATAATTATAAACCCTATACCCCTTCAAGAATTCTTCACACATGTGTGCAAAATACTTGATTTAGGCATTTAAAATGTGCTGAAATAAATTTCTCAAAATCCAATATTTATAGAAAATCAAAAAATCAATATTATACAATGCTTAATATTTATAAATGAAATGACAAGGGGGTCCCCATATGGGTTTGATGTCACCCCCATGTCATCTCCACTACAGGGGGACGTGGGGACCCCATGAGGTGAGGTTAGCACGTGGACAACAATTGGCTATTTGGGGGTCTTGTGGGTCCCTGTGGACTGTCCTTAATTGTCATTACTTCAAAATAATTTCAAAAAATAGATTTTCTTCCCTAGAAAAATCGATAAAATTTTTCATAAATTTGCAAAAATCATTTTAATGATTTTTCATCAAAAATAATTATTTTGGAATTGATTAGAAACCATTTACATGAGAAATTAGGATCCTTGAAGACGAATTATACAACAGAGCATTCCACTTGGCTAGACCCGGAATTTAAAGCCACCTTCTCAAAATGACCCAACAGATTTGTGACCCACAATGTATAATATGGAGCTCATGATATTATCCTATCAAAGTCAAACCAATGTGTGACTCTAAATCCCTAAGTTTAAGTGGATTTCAGGTGTACCCTTAGAGGACATGCATACAATGTGCGAGGTTCATCTCTTACGACGTGCATAGCTCACTCCAGTGGATCCTTGAAAGTGCGACTTCACATGCATTGCAACTATATATGCACATGCTAAAAGAAGGTTTGTCGATGTCAGGAATTTAGGCCAATACCCTCTTTTGACTTTAACCTTCATGTACAAGACTTTTAGTGATAAAACTCATACATAAATCATGTTGTCATGGCCCATTACTTAGTCATGAGGTATAAACATAACAACTATCCCCGACTTAGTGGTATTCTTATATATTAATCCTCTTCATGACTTAAATGGGGCTTCATGACTCTTGGTCTCAATGCGCTAAGATCCTAGAGTCATATCACTCTCATACTCCCACTAAAGTCAAGAGCGATTGAAAACGTGGAATTTAAGATCTTGAAAAGATATAATTCCAACATTCTCTCACTTGGCCTTTTAAGGCGTTAAAACATATAAACATATCACATTATGCATAAACATGATCCATAAGCATAATCCATAAGCATGATCTATATGCATGGTTCGTAAGCACAATCAATAAGCATGATCCATAAGCATAATGTATAAGCATGATCTATATGCATTATCCATAAGCATAAACCATAAGCATGATCCATATTCATGATCCATAAGCATAAACCATATCCATGAATCATAATGCAAATATAAATATAGAACATAGCAATGAACCCTTGAAAAGCAAATGATCATTCAATATTTCAATCCCATACCAAGTGCATGTCTCATGACTGCATTATAAACCAATCCTTTGGTCATCAAGTCGGCTAGCATGACCTTGGTGGGTGTATAAGCCACATCAATCTCCCCATCCTGTCTCATCTCTTATAAAGTAAAATGCAACTTTTATGTGCCTTGACTTATTATGAAACATTGGCTCCTTAGCATTGTATATAGCCGCTTGATTGTCGCACATTGTCCTCATAGTCTATTGTTTTAAATGAGGGTATCTTAGATTGTTGAGAAACTATTTAATCCATGAAGCTTCCATAGCTGCCATACAACATGCAATGATTTCGGATTCCATAGTAGATAGAGCAACTAAATCTTGTTTCTTTGACAACTATGAGATGACAACACCACCATATAAGAATAAATATCCCGAAGTGGATTTAAACTCATCCGGATCTCCTTGAAAATCCACATCCAAATAACTCAACACATTAAAACCATCAGCACCCCCATAATCACAAATTCCTTTTAAGTATTTTAGAATCCTTTTAACGACTCTCCAGCATTCCATCTCGGGATTACTTTGAAATCTACCATTTAAGCTTTGAGCAAATGCCAAATTGGGTCTAGTTGTCATAGTCAATGTACATAAGGGAGCCTACGACACTTATATATGGTACACCTTCCATTTCTTTTCTTTCATTTGTCATTCTTTGGACACATACTTGGTTGTGCTTGATCCGTTCCTCCATGGGGGTGTTAATGGGCTTGCATTTATTCATACCAAACTTCTGGAGAATTTTCTTACAATAAGTTGCTTCTGACAATTGATGAATACGGGATGATCTATCTCTTATTATCTTGATTCTCAATACAAGAGATGCTTCTCCCAAGTCTTTCACATCAAAACTATCCGATAACAAGGACTTTGTTTCCATTATTAGGTTTAAGGAACTACTAGCCAAAAGAATATCATCCAAATACAAGGTTAAGAAAATGATGTTACTCCCCCAAACCTTAGAATATATGAAATTATCTTCCTCTCTGGATTTGAAACCATCTTTTACTGAGGTTTGATGAAACTCTATGAACCACCTCCTTGAGGCTTGTTTCAAGCCATACAAAGACTTGACAAGCCTGTACACATGTTTTCCTTTCCCCTTCATTATGTAACCATCGGGTTGCAACATATAAATCTCTTCTTCTAATTCTCTATGAAGGAAGGCAGATTTAACATCCATTTAGTGAAAGCTCAAGGTCCAAACAGGCGGTTATGGTCAGAATGATTCTAATGGACCTTATTTTGATAACTGGTTAGAAAGTATCTTGATAATCAACCTGTTCTTTTGAAGTTAGGCCTTTAGCTACCAATGTAGCGTTATACTTATCTAATTTCCCTTCTGAGTTTAGCTCCTTCTTGAAAACCCACTTACATCCTATAGGTCCCCTATTGGGCGCGAATGGTACAAGCTCCCACACTTGGTTTTTATCAATGGATTTCACCTCATCATCCATGGCTTATTTCTATTATTTTCTTTCAAGACTATTAATGAATTCTTGGTATTAAATGGATTGATGGTTGGGTTTATCATATAATATCTCGTAAACCTCTCCAAGGTAAGTGAAAAACTCCGGTGCTTCTCTCATTCTTTGACTTCTTCTAGACAGGTTTATGGGTGTGGCGGTTCTCTCAACTTGTTTGTCCCTTTCCATTTCATAAAGATCTACTTGTTTATGACTCACCCTTCCTTCAAGAAATTCATCCTCAAGGAACTGTGCATCACAACTTTCAATTACATTACTATTTGGCAAATCATAAAACCGGTAACCTTTTCCGTGTGAGAGATAACCAATGAAAGCACATTTGACAGTTTTGAGTTCAAGTTTGGTTATATTTTGAGAGGATATCAAAACATGGATTAGACATCCCCAAACTTTGAGGTGCTTAATAGAAGGTGGACGTCCCGTGTATAATTGGCAAGGAGTTGATGCAACCACTTTAGTGAGAGTCCGGTTAAGGACGCAAGTCGCGGTTAAAACCGCTTCACCACAAAATTCAAGTTTAAGCTTGGCAGTTCTCATCATACTCCTAACCATTTCAATCAATGTCCTATTCCTTCTTTCCGCGACCTCATTTTTTTAGGGAGAGTATGACATGATGGTGTTGTGTAAGATATCATTTTCGGTACAAAAATCATTGAAAGCATGGGATATGTACTCATCGCCTTAGTCCATTTGAGAGATTTTAATTTTGGTTCTAAATTGGTTTTCTACTTCAGTTTTATATTACATAAAATTGCTTAGAGCTTAAATTTTGAATTGAATGAGGTAGGTATATCCATACCGGGAGTGATCATCAATGAAGGTAATTATGTACCTCCTATTTCCTTTGGAACACACTCATGGGACCACAAATATCAGTGTGTATTAATTCTAATAAGCTAGTAGTCTTTTCAATCTTCTCATGGGATTTATTAATCATTTTGCCCTGTAAGCAAGTCTCACACTCCTTTTGAAAATTCACATTCATGGTTTTGAGAAATCCATCTCTCATAAGAGTTTCCCTCCTTGATTTGTTTATGTATCTTAGCCTTAAATGCCATAATAGGAAATCATTCATATGATCTGACACAAGCAAATTTATTATTTATTCTCAATTGATAAAGCCCATTGTAGTTTTTAGCTACAAAAACAAGTTCATCATTTATACTTCCATCATAAAGAAATGCCTTTTTCTCATTGAAAACTAGAACATAACCGAAAATACTCATTTTGGAAACTGACATCAAATTCTTTCTCATGCCCGGAGCATAGAGAGTGTCTTTTAAGACCACAACTTCTCCATTCACAAGATCAAGCACATAGTCTCCACTTCTTTAGACATACTCCTTTTGGTTTCCATAGTCTCCACATCTTTAGACATACTTCTTTTGGTTTCCACCAATAATAATGTATTGAGTGCCAAATTTCACTTCTTTGAAAGCTTGGAATCCGTACATGGCCTTTTCCACATGAATTGTGGCTCCAAAATCAAGACACCACGTGTGGATGCCTTCATCGGCTACCATGAGCTCAATTACCACAAAAACCCTATCATCTCTTATTCATGGGACCGGTGTTAGGCCTTGCCTTACCGGTCTCATTATGCAGTTGTGGAAGCGCTAAGTGAGAGAGGGGAAGTGCAAGACAAAACAATGTGTCTGAACCTCTTATATTTATGACCTTACACCTTAGAGAAATACTTAGGTGCATATGACTGGTTTCCTCTCCCATTCTTTGGATTATAATTCTAATAATTTCCCTTAAATTGATATGGTGGTGTGGCTTGAAATAACCACCCACTTTGGCCTTGCTTTTCCCCTTTGACCTATTCCATTTACCCTTTCATTTCTTCTTTTTATTATTGTTATCATCCCCATTTAGGTGATTAGGAGCATTCCCACATATATTCATATGCAAACCATGAGAAGGGTGAGAAGAAGAAGAAGGTTTAGAGTTTACCATATGGACCATAGTCTTAAGTCCACACATATTTGCTGCCCACAGCTCCTCCTTGGCTTCAAGGAAGAATGTGAGACTCTCAAGACTCATGGAGGTGTCACGTGCCACTAGGTTGGTTGTAAAATTCTCCTACGAAGGGGAGAGAGTGGTTAAGAAGTGGGTAACTTGAGTTGACATATCAAAAGTCATGCAAGCCAACTTACTGTCCTTCATCATGTAGAGGAAATTTTTCATTTGATCATCAGTTTTCGAGTGATCCGGCAATCCATGAGCTTCTTCATGCTCATCACCTTGCGAGAATAAGATGGAGTATCAAAGGCTTTCTTCATCTTTCTATGATTAATTTGGCTGTCCTACACTCTATATACTCTCTTGCATAAATGTAGGACATAGTAGCTAAGAGCACATTCTTAACACTTTAATTTTTTGTGCTCCATATCTCATAGGAATCATGGAGTGTTTTGAGTAGTCATGGGTATGAGGCTCTCCTCATGAAGTACACCTCTTGAAGTACATAGCCCACTTTTCTCTTCCATTCGAGGAAGTTCAACCCATTGAACTTCTCTTCTTTGATCAATTCAGTGACTATTAGTTTGGCAGCCATGTGCACACATTTGAGCAATGTCCTAATATAGTCTAGGACTCACAAAAAGTCTGTAAGGGACATCTCTTAGAGTTTTGGCTCTAATACCACTTATGAGTGTATAAGAAACAAATCTCTTGTATTGGACTACAATGTACACAAGGACTAGACCATACAACTTCAAAATTTATTCAATACGCTTGAATTACTGCTCCAAAATGAAATTACAGCAAGGCCACTGTAACTATAGTAACTTAATAACTTCAAAATACACTAAAAAAGCGAGGATACAACTCTATTGATTTCCCTTATACCTGAACCAGACTATAGACAACAAGATATCATTAAACTACACATGAATAATGTGCTCTTGAAAATTCAACAACACTTAAACTTCTTACAAAGCAAAATAATACGTCAATTGACACTTGAAAACATATGATAATATGATCACTATTACATTACCATGCAATTTATTAAGTATAAAGTGAATCAAGACCTTGGGAGTCCAATCGGAGCTCTCGAGTGCCCGGTTTGTGGCCTTGGGTCTTAGCTATGTGCCAATGCGTGACATATGATAGCATATCACAAATCTGGCCTTTTTCATCATCAAATAAAGGGGGCAGCCAAGAATATACTGATATAAACTTCAAATATGAAAGGATTTACAGAAATTCAAATATTTAAACAAGTAGGAAATTCGTTGGAGAGATCTGGTACTTCAAAAAAGAAAACCGGTTAAAATTTAATCACAAAGTGGCTAATGAACATTGGGCATAGTCTCCTTGTAAATCAACAATTTAAAAAGACTAGGATGTGATCTAAGTGACTGATATGAACATGAAAAACTTATAGAAATATCAGCAAAAAATACTTAAAAAATAAAGAGAAAAATTTCATGAAAAACTATATAAATTATGCATGGATAAAGCTTTAAGCTACATGGATCAAGTGAGATCTAGAATAATTCAAGAAGGCAAAGATCGAATCATCAAAGAGGAAAGGAATGTTGTTGTAATTAAGAATTTACAGCAAAGGGAAAGTAATCAAATTATTGGAAATTGAAAATCACTTACTCAGATGTTAAAGGCTTGAAGACTAAATCATCCATGGCTTGAGTTTTAAGCTTTGGGTCACTATTAATAGAGTAAGATGAGACCTTGAAGGAGCTCTTCTCTCTCACAAAATGAAGAAACCTTTTTAAGAGAGAGAAAGGAAGAAGAAGGGTTTGGGCATGCCAACTTAAGAGAGAATAACGAGAGTGGTGTGTGATATTTGGATAGAAAATTTGTTGTGTGAATTCATGTAAGGAAAAAGTTGACTCAAGAGGGTATTTATAGCTTTTTTAGCTCAAGTATGGAGATACTTCTAGATGATGAATTGTAACCCTGCATGTCATCTATCAAAAACTACAAAGAGAGGTATGATTCTAGCCCACCATCCACCATCATGCTATCCAGATATGTGGTCAGGATTTAAACACCTTTATTATTCATTTATGTCACTCTAATTTCCCTTTTCATAAAAAATCACATGCTTTTCACGTTTAACAAACCATAAAACCAAGATGGAGGGTATGCCCTTATGGTCATTTAATAAAATTTTCAGCAAAATAAAATTTTTAAAAATTCCCTCCTTTTATAAGAGCATGTGGGTTTAATGAAACATGCCATATAAGCAAAGTGGTTAGGCTTATAGTTACAAACCATGTATCCCTTCTAGAATTCTCTACACATATGTACAAACCACTTGCTTTAGGCATCTAACTGTTGGGTGTACCTTTATCTTAAATAAGACTGGATACATCCCAATGAACACTTAATAAAAATTGAGTTGAGAATGACCCATACTTTTCTCTTGAAAAGTATACTTATTTAGTCCCAATGCAAGACTAAGAACGACCACTTGAAGACATGCAACAGACATACAATGGATGATTATTTTGAGTAGATGGTCAAGAATAAGTGTGGTTCTTAATAACATCATTCAAGTGTGCCCTATTTGACGATACTTAGAGTATGGCTTAGTCTATGGATTTTAAGATTCGACGAAGATTCTCGAAGACTTAGTCTCAACGATGTTCTAAAGCTGCCCAGAGAATTCTTAATCCATCTCATCCTCAACGACAGTTTAAAGCTGCCTAGAGATGGCTTAACCCATCTCAGCCTCAACGGTAGTCTTAAAGCTGGTCAGAGATGTCTTAACCCATCTTAGCCTCAACGGTAGTCTTAAAGCTGTCGAGAGATGACTTAACCCATCTCAGTCTCAACGGCAGTCTCAAGCTGTCGAGAGGTGGCTTAACCCATCTTTTTTTATCCTCCCCCATTCCTTGAAAGTCTCTCATTTTATATGTGACGATTGTTGATGAGTCTCTCGACGCCTTACTTACCCAAAACAATGAGGAGAAAAAAGAAACATCCTTGTACTATCTCAGTCAAAGAATGCAAGGTGCTGAGAATCATTCCCCTATTGAGAAAATGTGTTTGGCTCTGATATTTGCGATGCAGAAGCTTCGATTACACACCAAATTTGGCTCATTTCACAGGCTGATCCCATCAAATACCTCATGAGGCATCGTTGTTTATCAGGACGTCTTAATAAATGGTCACTACTCCTTATGGAGTTTAACATAACCTATGTGCCTCAAAAAGTTGTCAAAAGAAAAACATTAACAAACTTCTTGGTTGTGCACCCTCTCCCAACAGATTTTCTCTAGCAGACGATCTCCCATCTAAGGAAGTACATTATTCTAAGCTCTCATATGATTTTAAGATGCACTTTGATGGTGCCTTTCAAGCAGGGCACAATGGTGCAAGGGTGGTGTTTTCTACACCCAAAAATGGCCTCGTCCTGCTACACTTTTCCCTTGAGAAGGTAAGAGTCTCATAATGAAGCTGAATACAAGGCACTCATCACATGGAGATAGAACGCCCGACCATCTTTAGATATTCGGACCTGGTGTTACGACAACTTAAAAGGGTATATGATGTAAGGAAGGAGAGGCTAATCCCCTACTATAACACAACAAAAGCTCTGTTGGCGAACCTTGAGGAAGTCTACCTATAGCATATCCTAGTAGGCTCAATCCACAAGCAGGCACACTGGTCAAACTGGGTACGATTATACAATTACCGATAATGGAGCCCTTGTCGATTTGGTTAGTCGAGTGGAGGCACATCGACCTTGTAGACGAGCTTGACTACAACAATGAATTGTGGCTGTTCTCAGAATGCCCAACATGTCGCAAACCTGCCTTAGGAACCCCACACTTCAGAAAAGAACTATGGAGAAGAGCCAGAGTCTCAGATTCCACTATGCGCCGATGTGGAGCAAGTGGAGGATTAGCGAGAGCCCATACTTGAGTTCCTCAAACATGATTGCCTTCTAGACGATCGTGTCAAGTGTTGGAATTATGGCCTTTCAAGGCCTAGAGTGCAATTCCAGCACTATTCGGACACACAATGAGAGTGACCAGAAACATAGTGGCTACTAGAGTCTTTGCGTACTGGGATCCAAAAAGGTAAAAATAACCATGTTTGATTGACTGAGGCGAGGTTCTTGGACCATTTTGTGAACTGAGAGGTTTTAGGGTGTTTTCTCAAGTCAGGGTTGGTATTAATGTGTTCACCTCATGTCGTGTGAGCCATGGCTTGGGGATAAGTGGATCTTAATTTGTTTGAGATATGTTGTGTATCAGCCCTGTATGAGTATAACTGGGCTATAAGAGGACATAAGCTCAAATCCCTGACATATGTAGCTTGCTCACAGTGTGTCACAGATAATCGCATTTTGGGAAGCCAATATGATGAGGTAGGATCCACATATCAGAACTGCGCATGCGTGCTGAGAGAGGACCCTTGCATCCGCAAGAGTTCATATCCTTAAGGGCACTTCTTATCCACCGAACACCCTGGGATCCATTCAACTATCGATTAGTCTTGATAGGTCCACTCATGTTTAGAATGAAGACTGTTATAGTGCCTATTGGGTTGGATTGAGAAATTGGATTGAGCTTCTAGATCTAGCTCAATGGAGTACCATGTAGCCTGACCTCTTGTGAGATCGTATTTTTCCATTAGATTTATGAGAAGTCCCGGACTAGGATATTTTGATGAGAATCAATCGAAAATGATTTATCATGATTTTAAATAATTTTTTGAGAATTTTATTTCAAAGAAAAAATGCTTTGTTAAAATTGTTGTGTGCTAATTTCTATTAAGAATGTCCACACATGTGATATGTGGCTGTGTGCTACATGTGCATCTTCATAGGGCTTCCACGTCATGTGCGCTACATGTGCATCTTCAAGGATCACCCACATAGGTTATCCTTGTTTGGGTACGACATATAACATTGATAAGTATAAAGTGCATTGTGGCACATGTGTCTGATACAAGCCTTCAACTTATCATTAAGCTTGTGTGTGATACAAGCCTTCACTACTAAGTTTGAAATGGGTGGCTCACCACCCTCATTAGGATTTTGAAATTTCATTTTGAATGAAAGGTGGTGATTAAAGGTTTTAAAGATGAATGGTTGAGATGAGTTGTTTTTTTAAATTAAGGTTTAAGAGTACTTAAGTAATTGTTGGAAAATTATGAAGGTGTTATGTAGGCATAGTAATAAGGGTCTACTCAATCATATCATTCATATGATATCCATCAATAGTGATTGATAATGTTAGGTCTTTAGCTTCTCTCAACCCTTAGATCAATCAATTGGTGGTTGAGATCTAATCTATGGTTTATACCCCACATGAAAAATTTATATAAGGACCACTTCCCATTCAGTCATGCCTTTTTGCCTTCACTTTGAGACACCATATCTTCTTCCTAAATATGCTCACGCCCCTCTCAAGGTTCTCTACTTTCTTCCCTCTCAAAACTCATAAATTGATTTTGTTACCTTCTTTATTGTTGCATGCCTTTGATTTAAGGCTGCTGTTGGGTCTAAGATATGCCGCTGGAAATTCATAAAAATAGTAAGCAATCATGCCCATAGTATCTTTTTACAATCTTTTAGTGCTCGATTTGAAGAGCATTTGTTTTGTGTACTTTTTATAGTGTAGTTTAGAACCAATCGCATGTTTTCCACTCCAAATTGGACACATGCCTTCTTGAGCACCATCATGCATTTTTCCATAGGATCAAATCACTCTTATGAAAGTGTAAGTTGCTAGTTTTTATCATAACAGAAATCTTACTTATTTAACCTTTCATCTTTGAAGTGTTTTTAAAGAGCCTTCGTTAAATGCCATTTTTTTATGATGTAGTTGTGAACCTCTTATTTGGAAACTGTTATGGCATCAATTTTGCTGGAAATGCAACTATATGATACATAACAGTGAGGTCTTAGTATGCTCCACACACCAAGTCTAGCCCATTTGATTCCATAGGTGTTTTGAGGTTTTAACCAAACCCTAGAGCCTAAACTACTCCGGTTTGAGCCCGTTTTGGGTCTGATTTCTCCCGCTTTGGCCCTTGTGGTCCAATATCCCATTTGAAATCAAATTGGACTTCTTGGTATGAATGAGAATCTCATGATGTGGTGGTAGTTTATTTTCTTCTTGAGATTAGAACTTAACCAACCCCTTCTTACGCTATCAAATGTGAGTGATAGCAAGGGTTGTGATTATATCGTTGCAGTTTTCGCATAGTGGTTGTTTGGAATTGGCTTCACATAAGAGATATTAAACTCATGATGTTACTTCTTAGTCTTTGCCTTTTTCTTGTATTTTACTTTCGAAGGATTGTAAAAGAGCTATGCTCAATTTGTAAAGTTGTTGATGTACAAATACTATTATAATTTTCGACTTTTGTAGTTTGTAATATATAGGGGTTTTCCAAAGATTCAATGGAAATTTATGTCAAGAGTTTTTAAAATTTTTGTTTTGTTTACCTTGTGTAATTCCTATGATACTACTTCATCAAGTGCAACAGTATTTGGAGGCAAGCCACCAGATATGCATGTGTCAGTGATCTTCTGTTCATGCGCTCTTTCAACAACTTGCTTCTCAAGTGCATTGACCAGAAAGAGGCAAATACGTACTTCAGGAGATTCACCTGATTCGAAGATTGGGTTACTATTGGCCAAACATGGTCGCTGATCCTATGGCCTATGCTAAAAGATGTCAAGTTCGACAGATACATGTGAACTTCATTCACCATGCCCCAGAGCCTTTCCATCCGATGGTGGCATCATGCCCATTTGCACAATGGGATATGGATATTGTGGGACCCATTGATCCACCTTCTATTGCGGAGCTTATTCTTATTCTCATTGCCATCGATTACTTTTCAAAATGGGCTGAAGATGTTCCCCTCAAGCAAGTCCCCATGAATATCGTAGCTCACTTTGTTCGCCACCACATAATCTATAAATTCGATGTGCCTGACTGGATCACGTTTGATATTGGTCCCTAATTTCACAGCAATCACATAGAGCACCTGGTTAACCAATTCGACTTTGAGTGGAAATATTCCACCATGTACCACCCCAGGGCCAACAGTTTAGCCGAAGCTGTCCCTTTGGGATGCTTTGCAAAACCTATCCCAAAAATGATGGGGAATTAGCATGAGAGACTTCCAGAAGTCTTATGGGCTTATCGTACCACCACACGCAATGCTATTAGGAAAACTCTATTTTCCTCATTAGAAGCCCTTAAATTGTACAAAAGATGGTCCTAACTGCAAGACCTACTGCACAAAATAAGCTCCTAGCTACAAGCGCATAGCTACAAGACCTTAAACTGTAGAATACAAGGTCCTAGATGTAAGACCTTAAACTGCACAGCACATGGTCCTAGCTACAAGACCTTAAACTGTATAGCATATGGACCTAATTGTAAGACCTTAAACTACACATCACGGGGTCTTAGCTACGAGACCTTAAACTAAAAGCACATGGGCTTAGCTACAAGACCTTAAATTGCACATCACATAGGCCTAGCTGCAAGACATTAAACTGCACAATACAGGGTACTAGCTGCATGATCTTAAACTGCAAAACATAGGATCCTAATTGCAAGACCTTAAATTGCACAACACAGGATCCTAGCTGCAAAATCTTAAACTGCATATTAAACAGTCATAGCTGCAATACCTGTAATTGCATTTCCCTACAGTCCTCACCACATGACCTTAAACTGTAAAGAAGTATCAAGAATTTTGAAAAGCCATACACCTTGACAAAAAAATAGGAAAAACACAAAAATAGAAAAAGCGATTATGACAAACATGATGAGCATCCGAAAGGCCACCATGGGTAAAATATGTCAAAAAGAGAAAAGAAAAGATGACTATAACGAAAATCAGCAAGGGAACTACAAGCAAAAATGTCAAAAAGGAAAGGGGTGCAAGGAAAACCCCTAAGGACACTCACTCCCAAGTGATGGATGCACCAATCCCATAGACCATCACGGGTAAAAATGTCATGAAACTCACATCCCTATTGCATGACGTTAATTGTGCAACATATGGTCCTAGTCAAATGATCTTAAATTATACTCCATCTGGTCGCATGGAATAAAATTGCTTGGTTATGGGTGCAAACCTAGATTGGCCACCCATGCTACCATCTTAGTACGACGGCGTGGAAGACACAAAACATCGTCCAATAATCTCATGTTGTTAAACTGTCACGACCACACTCCCTGACCCCTACCGTGCTAGTCAGATGACAATAGAGTGCAGGACCGTGACCAGAGGTAGTGAATGCCACATTGGTGAGAGTGTGCTCAACGCTTTTAGATAGACGGAATCAAAGAAAACAAAAACCCAAGCACAAAGGTACAAAGAAATGGACAAAAATAAAAATAATTTGTATATACAGGCTCCAAAATTTTATTACAATCATGTCCAAGGCACTATAAGCCCAACCACAAAATACAAGATTGAAAAACAAAACAACTATATGGCCACTGCCATCAGACACCTATTATCTGGATAACGCCTTTCTTGACAAGCGCAGATCTTCAACCGCTAGCCACGATTTACCCAGCCTTCCACTCTAAAAACCTGCAGGCTATCACTCGACATAGAGAAAATCAGAGGAATGAGCTATAAAGCCCAGTAAGTAGATCAAACATCATGTATTCCAGCCTATACAATGCTATTCATAAACATCTCCCAATATTCATGCAGGTGTCATAACATGAAGTCATGTATCACAATTCTTTCGCAATGGTGGAAGCAGTGTAAAGTAGATGTCAAAAAATCATACATCGCATGAACTAACAGTTACCCAATCTTTCCATCGAAAAATAGATTAGAGAAATCAGGTTAAACACATAGCGTAGTCAGGCAATCCTAGTGTCGCCTACTCCTGAAATAGAAGTTCTATCGATCAGGCCAAGCCAATCCTGTTACTTGGGACTTCTACTCTAACTCAAGAGGGAAGACAATGATAAATGGATGACCTATTTCGTAATGTCTTCATACACACATACAATTCCCAACACGCTTTGGGACTTTTGATAGGTTGTGGCCTTGCAAGACATGACCCTCTCCTTATGCCCTTCCGACAAGAGAGCGTTACACTGCCAATGGATAACCCAATGCGTAGTGCCCATATAGGTTTGGGGGGTGCAACCCACCTAAACGTTCACACTCACATCTCAACTCCTTCCTATCATTGGGAGTCAGAAAAAGATCTCAGTATTTCATGTCACACTGCCAATAGATGTCCCATTGCGTAGTACTCAACATCACACTCTTATCATATCAGATCCACCACCAATGGATGTCCCATTGCATAGTGTTTTCATATTACATTCTTATCATAGCAAATCCACCACCAATGGATGTCCCATTGCGTAGTGTTTTTGTATCACATTATCATAGGCTTGTCTTATTACAACCATGTACATTCATAGTTCATAAGCGTAGCTTATAAGCATTCACTCATGGTAGAGCATGTCTCATTACAAGTCTTCAAGAGTTCATGAGCATTCACTATATCATAATCATGCCTCATCAAAACCATGCACATTCAACAATTCATAATAGAAAAGAATTTTCAGTACGATAACCTCTTAGAAAAAATTGGCTTAACTTCCAATCTATAGAGAGTTTAGTCATGGTCTTATCCACCTTTTATTTAGAAGTGTCTTAGCCTTAATCAAAGACATATTGGTCAGTGAACAGCCCTTCATAAGACATATGATAGTTCTGAAAATTTACTACAACTCACAATAGTGACATATTTATACAAATAAGGGTATAATTCCCAAAGCATAAGGAATTTCAACATAGTTCCAGAACTATTTTTGAATTAGATACACCAATATTTCATTTAAAAGTAGTTTGAGATAATTTGGATACCATTTGGTTAATGAATAGTTCGGTACAAGATATGCAACAGTTATGAAAATTCACTGCAACCACTGTAACCGCTACACTGACATATTTATACAAACAGGGGCATAATTCCCAAACCATAAGGAATTTCAACATGGTTCCAAAACCATATTTTAAATAGACACACATATTTCATTTAAAAGTAGTTTAAGATCATTTGGACACCATCTGGTTAGTAAACAGTTCGGTAGAGAATATGCAATAGTTCTGGAATCACTACGACTATTGCAACTACCACAGTGATATATTCATACAAATATGGTATAATTCCCAAACCATAGGGAATTTCAACATGGTTCCAAAACTATTTTTGAAGTAGACACACAATATTTCATTTAAAGGTAGTTTGAGATTATTTGGACACCATTTTGTCAGTGAACAGTTTGGTACAAAACATGCAATAGTTATGAAAATTCACTATAACCGTTGTAACCACTACAGTGACATATTCATACAAATAACGGCATATTACCAAACCATAAGGAATTTCAACATGGTTTCAGAATCATTTTTAAAGTAGACGCACCAATATTTCATTTAAAATTTGTTTGAGATCATTTAGACACCAGCTGGTTAGTAAACAATTCGGTACAAATTATACAAGAGTTCGAAAAATTTACTACAACCACTGCAACCACTACAATGACATATTCATACAAATAGGGGCATAATTTCCAAACCATAAGGAATTTCAACATGATTCCAAAACTATTTTTTAAGACACGCCAATATTTCATTTAAAAGTGGTTTGAGATCATTTGGACACCATTTGGTCAGTAAACAGTTCCGTACAATACATGTAACAATTCTGAAAATTCACTGCAACCACTGCAGTAATATATTCATACAAATAGGGGCATAATTCCCAAACTATAAGGAATTTCAATATTGTTAAAATTCCATTTTTGATGGAGGCACACCAATCTTTCATTTAAAAGTGTTTTGAGATCATTTGGACACTATTTGGTTAATAAAAAGTTTGGTACAAAATATGCAATAGTTCGGAAAATTCATTGCAACCACTACAGTGACATATTCATACAAACAGGAGCATAATTCCCAAATCATAAGGAATTTAAACATGGTTATAAAACCATTTTTTAAGTAGACATTGCAATATTTCATTTAAAAGTATTTTGAGATCATTAGATGCCATTTAGTCAGTAAATAGTTTGGTACAAAACATGCAATAGTTATGGAAATTCACTGCCATCACTGCAATCACTACAATGACATATTCATACGAACAGGAACATAAGTTCCAAAACATGGGAAATTTCAACGTGATACCAAATTAATTTTGAAGTAGACTCACCCATCTTTCATTTAAAATTAGTTTGAGCTCATTTGTACATAATTTAGTTAGTGAACAATATTTTACAAAAACATGTAAAGTTTTTAGAAATTCACTGCAAAGTTTTGGTATGCTTCATAGAATGACTTATAACTTTCAAACCAATATAAACATTAACACAAGATATTTTCCTAGGTTAAAATAGATTCACTGCAGTGCTTACCACCAAATTTTCTGATCTATAGAGATGTATTCAAGGTGCAAACTCTCACACAATTAAGAGTCTCAATTCTGGGAAAAATAGGGTACATATATTCATCTCATGTTTGTAATTTCATTCTTATTCATACTTGGATTTAATGTAAAACAATCAAACAAAATCATGAGAACTTGAATGTTAGATCTACTTACCTGAACCCAAAAGGACTCCAAGTTCTGCACCAAGTTCCTCTCAAGGCCAAGCTTCCCAAGCTTATGGTTCTAAGTGTTGGTGAGAGAGGGCAAAGTTCTGTGAAGGGTAGCACTTATAAGCAAAGAGGGGGACGCTGTGGGCAGGTGGCATGCATGTGGCA
Organism: Amborella trichopoda; assembly: GCF_054954075.1. Taxonomy (NCBI): domain Eukaryota; kingdom Viridiplantae; phylum Streptophyta; class Magnoliopsida; order Amborellales; family Amborellaceae; genus Amborella; species Amborella trichopoda. Next base: position 17,261,625 of record NC_142340.1, read on the forward strand.
CACAAGTGGCATGCAGGCATCCAAATGGTTTGTTGTGGGGAAACAAGTGGCAAGCATGCAAAGCAAAGCATAAAGGGTTCCCCTAGCATGCACGCACGGCGGCAACTTCGCTCGCACGGCGGCAACTTCATGCACGATGGTGCACTCTCTCTCTCTCTCTCACTATCATGCACAACAACAACTTCATGTGCACATCGGCAACTTCGCGCGTGGCAGTGCACTCTCTCTCTCTCACTGCCGCACATGACAGCCACTCTCTCTCACTGTCGTGCACGGTGACCTCTCTGTCTCTCTGCCGTGCATGGCGGCCTCTCTCTCTCTCTCTCTCTCTCACTGCTGCGCATGACGACCTCTCTCTCTCTCTCACTGCCGTGCACTTCCTTAAGCCGGAAAATCTCGGTCCTTACATAAACTGTCGGTCTTAGTCTTCATGTATAACCTTAAAACACACTACCTCTTTTTAGTCTGATTGCATGACCTTAAAACACATCACCGCTTTTGGTCTTGGTGTATGTCCTCTAAAGCATACCAACCAACTATGGACTCGGAGAATTGGCCTTCAAAGGCACCACACAAATGACATACATGACGAAAACCCTCATAGGGGTCATGGATAAAATATGTCAAAATAAAATAATAAAAGAATAAAAAGATGACAGACGTGGTGATCGCATCGATTATCACTGATAAGAATTGTAATAAAAAAATAAAGTCACGACAAAAATCCACAAGGGCGTTACGAGTAAAAATGCAAAAGGCGGATGTGGTGCAACAACCACAGGTAAAAGCGCCTAATTTTTTTTTATCGAGGTTTTGTGAAAACCAGAAATGACACATTCCCCAAAGAATCAGATGAAAACCCGAAAGGGCATTCGAGTCAAACACTTCTAAGCAAAGTGCCTCCAATACCCCCTATTCCCTTGGAGAAAGCAGAACAAACCATACAAGCATACAAAAAAGAGATGATGGAGTAAAAGGAAAAAGGTCATTCGTTTCATTGCAGACAAAAAGGGGAAGAGAAGTGAAGAAGAAACTACTCCTCAAAGCTCAAAGCTATCAAGGGCCTTATGGATCTTTGCCACCAACATGTTTGACTTCTTCGAGTTGCTTCCATAAGCCCCAAGGATGCCTCCACCAACTCTATGTTGGATTTGAATTTGGCCAGCTTGTCATCTTCAACTAGCTCTCCTCATTGCATTTAGTGAGCTCCTTCTACATCCCAATAAATCTGTTAGTCAGCTTTTCGATCTCCCCCCTTAAGGCTTGCAATTGCTCGACACTAGCATCTGCACGAGCCCCGAGATCAGACTTCCAAGCTGTAGAAGGTCCTTCTCGGGTAGGTTGCTAGCTTGCACCTCATGGTACCGGGTGATCGTATCCTCTACTAATGACAACTTAGGACCATGCGACTTCTGCAATCCAATTTTGGCATCCATGGCTTCTACCCTCCACTTCTCCAAGCTATCTAAGAAGTTGTTAAAATGGCTCACGAAAGTCTCATCAAGGCCGAGACCTGCCAAGATGTCTGAGCAACATCAAATCTTTGCAAGCATACCCTCGATGTCATGTAGGGGGCCTTCCTTCAAGCACTGAAAAGCAGTGTTTAGCATTGCTCGAGCCAAATCAAGGTCCAGGCTAAGTGGGGGACTCATGGTCAAAGGGCCATGAGTAGCAGTCACTGCTGGAAGGTCGATAACTTTTGTAATTGTACCCTTAGGTGCATAAATTGGGGGATCCATCTGTATAAGAACCTCAGTCTCGATGCGAGACTCAAATGTCAGACTTCAAGGAAGCAAGCACCTCATCAACATCAGAATCATCTATGGTCACGTCATCTCTAGCCTCCTCTGGAGTAGGAGCACTAATGGGTTCTGACTCTAGGGCCTCATCAATGTCGCTCACCTCCTCATCATCAGTGTAATCATAGTCCACCAACTATGAGGTCGAGTGGATTGAGAAACGTGACAGCATACCACTAGCCCCTACTGTTGGGCCTAATGCAAGGGGAGGCTCAATAGGACCGAGCGTACCCTCACGTCACTTGTGGTATCGACCATGGGTTCCTCATGCACTTCCTCGACAATATTCATTGTTTCCATCACCAGGGCATGACCACTTTCTTCCTGTTGGCAAGATAAGTAACAGGAAAGTCAATGAGAGGTAGTCGAAAAAGCCAATGCCACCTCAATGAATGGAGTCACTCCCTACCATTAGACGAAGAGTCATGGGCTGGGGAAACTTCCTCAGGAGAAGGAGGCATACTCGAGGATATCACCAAGAGCTTGGCACTCTGGGTGGTTTTGGAGGCAGACCTCGAGTTATGTTGGGGGCATGACGATTTGGATGAGATTGCTTTAGGAGATGTGTGCTCTTCCATAAAACCTGTGATTCTAGATCAGCCTCAGACTCAGGATCCTCTGAAACTCCCTTCTTCTTTACCTTGGCACTACTACCACCATTAGCCCCTTTCAAATGTCCCACTCGTTAAGCGTAGGGGATGACAACAAGAGGAGCGAAGTGAAGGCCACTGCCAATAAGCTCATTCAGATCATCGATAGACCTCTGCCCCAGGGACGCCACGCATCACCTCACAGCCCAAGATTGATGAGATCTCATAAAAAAGAGACTCGGTCTTATCTTCAAGAACTGAGAAGGCGAGAAGAATCGGAGAAGGCACCAACAACCCGAGGGTGATAAATATCATGCCAATCCTCTGGATAGTCGAAGGTATAGATCACGACAAAAGAAGGTGAAGCAAAACTTCTACCTTCACTCCTCTGGGTAGCCTGAACCTAAAGAGTGGGTTGCTTGCCAATATAAGCAATACAAGTAGTTTGTCGCATTTTACAAAAATGAGTAGGATTCAGTAGCCCGCCTGAGCCGACGATAGTGTGGAATCACAAATTTTCTCACACTGGGTTACGTCTAAGTAAGTCAATCAGGCAGCCCTTATATGGCTATCCTCCCATGCATCATGTCTCCCACTAGGTCCAGTTCCATCATCATCAATTTGTTTCTTCTTGTAACCTTTTTTTTAAGAACACGAGATACAAATACCCTTAGGATGCAGAGCAAACTAATGGTGATAATAAGCCTCTAACTTCTTATCAGGACTGCATCCCGCTATCTTCAGAAGATGGGGGCATGCAAGCCCAGTGAGGTCAACATTAAGACGATATATTTTGAAAAAGTAACCTAACATCCACTCGAATACGTAGTGGACTGGGAAGGAGGTTTTAGAACGCCTTGGGCTGGCCTCCTGCCTGACTTTTCTTCATCATTGACAACCTTCTGGGGTTTATCGTGGCATACAATCCCCAAACCATAGTATTTACTACACAGGACCGGCTACACCAAAGCATATTGACGACCACTGACCATCTCATAGGCCAAGTAGAAATAATTGCCAATTGCCTTGTAATGAAGGAAGAGAAAACTTGCAAAGGAAAATGGCTATGTAAGAAACTAAATAAACATGGTCTTTCTCGAGCCTATGAGGAAGGATCACTATCTCGAGAGCCTTCTTGGTCCTCTTGCTAGTAACGGCCCTGGAGTTGTCTTGACCTCCCAATACACTGTAGTCGGGCATGACATCATCCTTTTGATTCTCGTGAAAGAAGACCAACCATGGAGAAAGACTCAAATGTTTACCATTTCCCTCGATCTCTCAACGGTTGGTAGATACCAAAGAGCTCACGAAGGCCAGGAGGGAGCACTTCACTATTCACAAGGCGACCACCAAAGATGATGACATTGTTGGGTACAAACTCTTCATACATCTCTCCCAGTAGAGGCAGCCCACCAATGAAATGTAGGTCAAAAAGGGAAATCCCTACTTCCCCATAATCAATGAATTAGGTGTTGCTCATGTTGCTTCATGTCTCCAAAAGGGCATTTACTGTATTGGAGCATCGATCATAGTAACCGGCAGACCATTGACACACAGCCAATAATGAGGCCGAGCCGAGGCGGTCCTCGAAATGTTGTAGCATGTCCATTGTCTAGGAGCTATACCCTCTGATGTATTGATGCTCCCCTTGAAAGCGAAGCCCATATGAGGTCCATGCTAACCCATCAGAGGCCATCATCCTCTTCCCAAGAGTTAGAATATCTAAACTCAAGTCATAATCTCAATGACGATATTTGAATAAAGGAGCACCGACATTCTCCATAGGTGGCTCATCCTCGTTCCTCTCATAGGGGTGAAAACATGCAATCTCGATTACAGGCCTCACACTCAACCACCTCAGCTGTAACTTAGGCACGAAAGATTGAAGAGGATGATACAGCACAAGGCTAATCCCTGTACATGGGTCAGTCCAAACTCCCCCCATCTTCAGGAGCAGCTCGTAATGAGAAGATTTGCTTACATAAAAGGCAAAAAAGAAGAAGCAAGCGTGAGCACATCAATACTACGACTTTCTTAAAAGGATGAATCAGTCCAAAGCCCGCAAACTTTCTACAGCATCTCCTCTGAAAAATGGAGATCTAACGACAAAGAAAGGTATCCGGAGTGACCCATAACACCTCATGGGAATCCTTAGTCGGGGTCCATCAGGTCGAGCCCGCCTAGGCGCCACCTTGGAAGAGCCCCCTTCAAAAGAAGCTCAAAAAGGAAAAGTGCTAAATGGAAAGCTAAGAAAGGAAGGGCTAGGCTTATTGGAACCGTCACCACCGGTTTGAGAAGTGCTCGCCATGGCCTTGAACCACTAAGAGAAAACCCAATATCACCCATGTCTTGCTTCCTTCCTCCTCTCTCTATGGGTCCAAGGTGGAAAGGGAGAGTGAAACGTGAAAAATGAGGAGATGGTGGTAAAAATGAAGGGGTAATCCCTTTTTGTATAAGAGAGATGGGTAAAAATACTCAATTTCCCCTAAAACTTCTCCTAACCTACTTATTCCAACCAAGTCCTTCTCTTAAAAAAAAGGACACTTTAGAAAAGGAGGAGCACATAAAAGTAAAATGGAGATAATCAAATGACCAATCTTGCCATCAATGCCCTTGGACAAGGCTAACCCCCAACAAATGCAAAGGGCAGTTTCATCCAAGCTTACTTTTGTGCAACCAAACGACGTCCAAATAGCGCAAACTCAGGCCCATTGCAAAGATTGAGTCAAGAATAGTTGGGTTTGCCCACCTTCGGGCCAAACCCGACGCCCAAAATTAGGGTGCCAAGCCCCTAAATGGTGGCGTGGATGGGCCTTCCCACCCCCATATTCTCTCTCCCCCCCCCCCCCGGCCCCCGGCGAACTCCGATCACCTCTTCTCTCTCACCCTCTCTTCCATGACCAGGGGCTAGGCCACCGGTGCTTCTCTCCCTCTCTCTCTCTTTCTTTTTCACTCGTCCACCAGTGGTTAAGCTGCCAGTCACCTCTCACCCTCTCCGGTCCCCTCTTTCTCTCTCTATTCTTTTCTCTTTATCTCTCTCACTCCTGAACTCGGATCACCACTTCTCTCTCACCCTCTCTTCCATGACCAAGGGCTATGCCACCGATGCCTCTCTCCCCCACTCTCTCTCTTTCACTCGTCCACCAGTGGTTAAGCTGCCGGTCACTTCTCCTCTCTCACCCTCTCCGGTCCCCTCTTTTCTTCTCTCCTCTTTTTTCTTTTTTTCTCTCTCTTTTTCTTTGTCACCTGTTGTCGGTCTCCATCCTTCCCTCTCTCTCTTCTCTCCTCTCTCAAACCCCCTACTCTATATCTCTCTCATCTCATCAACTCAACCTCGCTTACAACCTCCACTCTACATCTCTCAAACTTTCTCGATTCAAACCTTCAACTCAAACCCTCTCAACTCAAGCTCTTTGACTCCCTCAAACCTCAAATACTCTTTTTCATTCCCCTATTAATAAGGGATTTTTCCTGTCATTTCTATTCCCCTTTTAAAATCTAAAAAATGAACAAAAAGAGGAGACGTGGCCATAACGCGACAGGTAAGAGTGTCGAAAGAAACCTAGGTGTGAGGCAAACCCAAAAGGGACATCACAAGTAAAAGTGGACAAAAAGGGGGACGTAATCATGAAATCACAAGTAAAAGCTATTAAATAAAAGGAGTTGAAAAAAACCATTATGTGACACCAAGTGAAAACCCAAAAAGGAAACCTGAATGAATAATAGGTTGATGTGAAGCCCAACTGCAAAGCAAGATCACATCCGGCAACTTCAACCTACTCAAAGTTCAAAATCCCCGTAGAGTGCGAGGTAAATTCCTCCATAAGGTACCGACTATTGAACCAAAAAAAAATTCAAAAAAAAATTCTAATAATTCAGGTTACAAGCCCTCGAAAGACCCTCGAACGTCAACCAAATCTAGATCATGGTAGACCGGGTCGTAAGCCCTAAAATGACCTCCAAAAGTCAATCAAACCTATGTAAATGTAAATAGGGACAAAAGGTTGGTTAAAAAAAGAAGTGCCCCATGTAGTGTAAAGTGGCTATTCAATGGTAAAGAGAGAGAGAGAAATAGTCAAAAAGAAAAAAAAAAGTAAGGGTATATGTATTTAACGGTAGAGAGAGAGATAGAGAGAGAGAGTCTAAAAGGAAAAATGCTAAGGGTTTGGATTTGGATACTTGTACCATGAGGTATCCCAAGATAAAATACATAGAGCGGCAAGCACAGGAAAGTGTCGAGTATAGGGAAAGCGGAAAGCACAGAATGGCAGCGACAGAAAAACTACAAAAGCAGCGACAATAAAAAACATATAGCGGCAATGGCAGACATCCAGTTTTTTTTTTTGCCAGAAAACCAAGAGAGAACGACTTGGATTAGCTTGAAGCGTTTAAACAACCAAGGGAGCCTTCAGATCAGAAGATGATTATTGATGGACGAAAGCCAGATCCGTCAAGAAAACGATTTGGGACTGAATCTCAGGGGGTCGAAGTTCTACAATTTTTTTTTTTTTTTGGATCATTGGTTTTATCACAAAGTGGTTTTGGCAGAGGGCTGTTTGGACAGATTTAACAGAGGGCGATTATGATTGGTATTGCAGGGGTGGATTTGTAGGGTGGTATTACAGGGCAGTATTGAGATGCTGATTTCAGATGAACGTTATTCCAGTACTACTGCTCTGATACTATGTGAGAATATTGTTTTTCGATTGATAAAATTGATGTTACAATGGTAGACTTATACATAAAGAATTGCATGTATATGCAACAATACAGTTAATAGTTGATAAATCTGTAAAAAAACAGTCTGCATATAATTGTAGTATACAATTGTGTCCCTACAAGTTATTATATTTCTTCACACAAAGTATGGTCCCACACCCGATTTAGGTTAACCTGCCGGGTTGGCGGGTTGACCTGACTTAATTTCCATCCCTACTTTAAACCCTTTGTGGACATATAATGCAGGTTGGTTGTGAATTTTTAATTATAGAAAGGAGTTCCATGTAGTATAATTTCCATACCTAGATTTGGGCTTTACCATCTTAAATTGGGTTTTGCAATCATGTGGAAGAATTTTGACCGTGATTAACTACCTATGAGCTTTACAACAGTTAACTCTGCATCTTTGATGTTTAAGTAACAACAAATTTATTGACCCTTAGTGATAATGAGGCATTTATTTTAGAAAAAATTGTATAGACCCACTCAAATTAAGCTTTCCTATTAATTTGCCCCCAGCCTTATTTTCCCTAGACAAAACCATCTATCGTAGCAAATACCCCCCAATACAAAAAGTTGCAATACCACTTTTGTTCACTTGACTAAAGAACTGATTTCTGATCTCTCCAAATTTTTTTTTAGGTAAAATGGCTTTAGTGACATGATAAGTTCATGGCTGCACCGGCTTGTGTTTTAGAACTTGTTTTCTCCTGTATGCAGCATTTGGCATTATTGTTATCTTTCTGTTTGATTTTTTTTTGTTTCTTTTTAGGTTTGATTGGTCTGGGAAGTCCAATGATGAGGCTCAGCATGAAGAATCGGATGACAAATGGAGGGTTCATGTATGCTTTTATTTGGATTGCCACACAGTTTTACTCACTCCTAGTTCTGATGTGTCATAACTATTGGTCACTTCGTTTGAAATTTATATGTAGAGCCCAAACGGATTTGCAGGTGATATCAAAGTTGCACATGATCTTGCGACCATTTCTGCTCAGAAGGGTAAAGGAAAATGTTGAGCAGAATCTTCCCAAGAAGAAGGAAATAATTCTTTATGCTAATATGACTGAGCACCAAAAGAATATCCAGAATCATTTAATCAACAAAACTCTTGAGGGCTATCTAATAGAGAAGGCATTCCATGGTAAGCTGGTTGTTGCTGTTGTTATTCTATGCTGTAATGTCAGTCTAGTCTAGGTAATGGAAAATATATGTATAAAGTGAATTTGAGAAGGCCATGTGAAAGCCTTTATTTATTTATGTATTTCTAGCAGTCTTTCTCCATATTCCTCATTAGCTTGTATGTTATTGTAATGCAGCAAAGGGCTTTAGAGCAAAGCTGAGCAATTTAATGATCCAGCTTCGCAAGAACTGCAATCATCCCGACCTTCTGGAATCTGCATTTGATAACGATGGTATTGCTGATATTTGCAAATTTGTAATTGCTCACACCCATTTATGCTCGCCAGAAATATGGAGCACAGCTAACAATATATATTGAGAATAATAAATAAATTCCCTCGTTCATTTCTGAACCCTTCATAAAATGTAAATTAAAAAAGAAAATTTCCAATTTGTTGATGCATATTAAGAATAGGTTGATTCAAAATTTTTTATTTTTTATTTTTATGATTTATAGATGTGGGTATTAATTTTTATATTTTTAATTAGTGGTTGGTTCTTAGTTGTTAGACTTGGGATTATTTTACATTTAAAATTTAGTTAGTTACTTGGTTCCCTAGGTTTTAGTTGGGACTTGGGAGTAGATTACGTAGGTGCTAAGGGAGGTCTCATTATGATGGTGTAGATATCCTATGATGGTGGGGCTTGATACTATTATTTTTAACAAAAATACCCTTCCCGTACAAACAAATTATATTTGGATCCAATAAAAACAAATGCCGGACTGCAGTTGCGCAATGCCGCATTGCCATCTCATTAACATACACCAGAACACATTAGTAAAACGCCAGAGTGCCCATATACGTGTGATCTTTATAACTTATCTCAGTAATAGAATTTTGAACCAAGGGAAAAGAGATTTGCTTAGTTGTAGTCTTGATCTTGATAACATCCCACTCTTTTTTTTTCTTATTTTTTAGGTCTGAAACAGAGAATAGGGAAGGATCATAGCATTCTCTGGTTCGTAGATTCACTTCTCTCACTAGTCATCATCCTTCATGGAGTCGGTGGAGTGAAACCAGATTGTAATGTGCTTTTGTTCCCATCTCCATTGGCAAGAGGTCGTTAAATGGGTTTTAAGTGCTGTTTACTTCCTCTTTGGTTATTATTGCTATCTCTCTGGCTTGGCCTCAGCCCCTTATCGAGCTTTCTATGCAATGGCTGTTGTTGGTGTTATTTCAATGGCTTTTGGAGTTATGGTGAGAAGAAGCCGAGAAAACATAGATGGGCATTTTATTAGTCAGAAACATTCTCACAAGCATTGAGAGTCTCAGTGTGTTTCCTCCTTGGATGTAGGTAATGATCGTCTGTGTTTATTTTTTGTTGTGGGTTGGGGGAGAGAGACCGAGAGAGAGGTATTAGAGAGGGAGCCTCGTTGGGTTAGGGAAAAAGTTTTGGAGAAAAAGTTTGCTAGGATAGATGGTTTTGGGGAAAAAGTTGTGAGGAAAAATAAAGCGGTTTTGGCGAAAGAGTTGTGAGGCTGGGGTTAAATTGATAGGAAAGTTTAATTTAGGGGGGTTTATGCAATTTTCCTTTATTTTATCTCTAAAAGTGTTCACCGTGGTTTAACACTATTCGAGCCTTTATGTGCTTCTTTCTAAACTTTTAATTTTTCTCCTCCAAATCCTTTCAGATCTCCTTTCTCACCATTAATTCTTTTTTTTTTTCTTTTGACAAACTTACTTTGTTTTATTACTGGTGCAAAAGAAAAAATATACAGCATTCATACATTAATCAAATCATCAGAAATCATCAGCTCCACCATGTTAGATCTACACTCTGCACGACCATCCGCAATTGAATTTGCAGACCAATAAGCATGCTAGTAGGACACTAATAAGTTCTCACATAAATCCGAACTTCAGCCCAAAGTGACAACAATCTCCATGGCGGCCTATTGTCCCTTCTACACCAATTTACCACATTTAGTGAATCTCCTTACACAATGCAGGACATGGTAGGCCATCTATCCTTAATGATTTTCAACCCTCGCAGGACCGCCTGAAACTCAGCCTCATTAGCCATCACGAAATCACAACTACCTGCAAAAGGTAGGAGAATCTGAGAGGCAGAGTTCCTAAAACACCACCAATACATGCGGGACCAGAATTACCAAAACTACTACCATCAAAGTTCAACTTAATGCAGTTATCAGAAGGCAGATGCCATCTACCTTTTGGGGCGATAGCGTCAGTGACCACTTATGACAATATTATGAAGATTTTCTCACATATCTACTTTCGAGAAACCGTCTCCCTTCTTAGTAATTGCAAACCAATATTGCAAGTCTTGAAAAATTTTCTTCTTAATCTCCTTGGGAGTAAGAATAGTTCCATCAAACGTTATACGATTACACTCCTTCCATATTTCCTACCATAGAATAGGTGCCCTAAAGATTTTCCATATAAACTGCCAACATTTTGGGATACCTGGGATATCCAGTTGTTGAAAAGCAAAGGCTAATTGAGGTAAAAGAATCTGAACCCCCATCATACCAAAGGCCCATATCCAAATTTCTCGAGTGGATGGACAATAAAGAAATAGGTGACTAACTTCCTCCTCATCCTCTTTACAAAGTATATATATATTAACCACAATCCGACCCATCCTCCTCAAATTGTCAATAACAAGCACCTTTCCTTATAAGAGGACCCAAAGAAGAACTTTAAGCGGGAATAGGAAGTTTCCATAACTGAAATAACTAGGGATGCACCTCTCTAAATCTGTCATGATAAAGTAACTTGTATACAGACTTCACTGAGAACTCCCCATCTTGTTCGCATTCCCATATTAGTACATCCTCAGAATGCTGAAAGACAAACCGAGCTCAAATCAGCCAGCAAAGAGGAAAGTTGAGAGAAAACAGTTTTCGAAATTCTATTATAAACGCATTCTACATGCCATTGAGCAATCTGCCCTTGAGAAGTCAAATTATCCACCACCATAGCAGCCTGATTTGAAATCATGTCAAACAACAGGGGATATCCTAATTTTGAAGGGAAATCATTCAAACACTTGTAATGCCGGAAGCTAAGCTTATCCCCTTTTCCAACCACCCACCTCACATTCCTTGAAACAATGCTTCTCAAGCCCCAAATACCTTTCCACAAATGAAAACATATTGAACACTGCCCACCCCGACTACTCATGAATGAGTCAATACTGAAACCATATCACACAATTATCATCTGGTGCCATAACTGATCCTCACCTAGCATCCGTTACCGATTGCTTGAAAATCCTACCCCTTGACATGCTCTTTGCGGGTCGTTCTGATATTGCCTCTCATGATCTAATGTGCTATGAACGCTATTGCAGTCAGTGTTTGACTACTCAGGTGGGTCAGCTTAGACTTGCACGAGTAACTTGAGCTCGCCACCATTGCAATCCCGAGTATCCCCGATCGGCGACCTTAAAAAGTTTGAAAAAATTATAAGAAATCTATTTGTCACATGTTTTTATGTGTTCTATCATTTAAGAAATGATTAAAAATTATTTTGTCCATGAATACTTATTTTTTCATTTTTCCCATCTCTTTAGATTATTTCTAAAATATTTTTGATGGCAAATTGAGTTTTCAAAATCTTTTTTTTTTTTTTTTTTTTAACGAATGTTTTAACCTCATTAAGTTGTAGTTTGCTTAATATTACTTTAAACATGTATTTCCTTCTTTTTTTGACGAATTATTTCGGCCATGAATACTTATTATTTCATTTTTCCCATCTCTTTAGATTATTTCTAAAATACATCTGAGGGCAAATTGAGTTTTCAATTTCTTTTTTTTTTAACGAATGTTTTAACCTCATTAAGTAGTAGTTTAGTTACTCTTACTTTAAACATGTATTTCTTTCTTTTTTTTGACAAGATGAGCTAATTACTGTGAAAGCAAAAACACTAATCTATCCGCGCTCTTTTGTAGATCGAGAAAGGGCCGGGTGCATAGGTAGAGAAAGCTACCCTAGGTAGTGGTTACCCCCGGTAGGTAGTAGTTTGTTTATCCAATAGTACCAGTACCCTTTAAACCAAACATCTTCTTGCGTCTGAACCGGAAGCTATAGTGGAAATAACTTATGTTATTTCTGCCCAAAGCTAGTTTTTCTTTCGGTAGTTGTAGCGGCGATGGAAGTCACACCCGTGCTGATCCAGTTGTTTATTACCCCAAGCGCCATGCAGTTACGAGAAGTGATCGTGATTCCGTTCCAGATGTCCCTTATGTAGTTCTTGTTCGTAGGTAAAATGCTATTTGAGTACTTTTAGATCTATATTTTTAAATAAAACTAATATTTTTTAGCTTGAACAGTACTCGACTCAACTAAGGACGAGTTACTCGGACTCAAGCATGTGACTTGTTCAATCGAACATTGATTGCAGCCATCATGGTAAACTTGAAAAGAGCTTACCCTTTGCCCAAAGACCATGAAGTTTATGGTGAGGATCATACCGGGGCCAAAGTGGCTAAGCAGCTGTAACTCCGTCAAGTCAATGTTGACATGGCTAAGGCCTTGTAATGGCCTAAACACCGGATGTTCCCCATGGGCAAAGTTAACTAAGGTCACTTTTCTCATCACTAGGAGTTCTGGAACTCCATCACAACCATTTTTCACTATCTTCGAAATACTAAAGATTGAGTTACTTGTCCCATCTTAGGTAATTGCATGATGACAAACAAGTCAATTAGATGGAAGATTGATAACCTTCATTGCCAGGGCTAGAACAACAGGTTGGTTTTTTGTGGACTCAGACCATATGCGATACTAACAAGAGTGCCTTGGAGAAGATTGAGTTGCTGGGGACAGTTCAATGCTCCATATGGATATATGGCCGATGCTCACATGTACTGAGGGCGTACTTCAAGACTTGGCACCCTAGTAGGGGTGGCAATGGACCTAGACCCAACCTGGGTCCCGAGGGATAGACCCGATCCGGGTCCAGGTATGGGTCTAAAAATTGGACCCTGCGTTTCAGGTCTGGATCCAAATCTTGGACTTGAATATTATTTGGGTTTGGGTCTAGCCGACCCAGATCCGAACTCAACCTGACATGTTGCCATCCCTAACGTGTTGGACCTAGACCCAATGCATTGCCAACCCTAAACCCTACACCCCACCACCAACACCAAACTTTCTAACAATGGAGAGATGAGTATCTCAATATTGGACTTGGCCTTTATTGGGGTTCTTCCCTTGATTGGAGCCAGGAGGAGTTCATCCCCTCTAATGATGTGATCGTGGGAAAATAGAAGCTGGGTGATAGAGAACCCCCGATTGGACCTAGCAAGCTCTTTGCCATATATCAAAGAGCCTCAAGCCTCCCAACAAGGGAAAGTCACTCATGAAAGTTGGCTTCGACGTTTCTATTGGGGACAAGATGGCAGAGGGAGAGTCCCATGTTTAGGTGTTTTTCTGACACTACCCAACCTATTTCCTATTTTATTCTTGAGAAAGACAAATCTCCATTTTAAATATACATCTCAGGCGAGCAAGGCACACTTGTGCAAGATATAGACTCATTGATACGCTACTAGCTACAAGTCCCCAAGATTACCCAAATTCAATGTTGGAGTTACAGCCTTTCAAGGCGTTGACCCCATCATTTTGCTTGTGTAATTCTCGTTTAAAGTGGGAGTAAACCTCGAATCTGTTGGGGAGAAAGACAAACCGGGCAATACCCGATCAACAAGCACAGCAGAACAAAACAATTATTCCCCTATTGAGTGAACCTAATAGAAAGTAATCAAGTAGAGAGTAATATATCAAACACAATAAATACATTTATCAACCTCCCAAATCAGCAACCAAATGCACTACAAACACACACATAGATGCTACCAATTTTTACGTGGAAAACCTCCCCAAAGTGAAGAGTAAAAACCACAGGATCATAGTCCACCCAAAGCTTCCACTATCACCAAATAATGAGAATACACAAGAGTCTTCTCTAGTTTAAACTATAGGCATACAACAATACCAATTATCAAGAACAACATATTCTTAGCAAATATCATAAACAAGATGAACTCCAAAAAGATAAAATTGAATAGATCTCACCAAAACAGAGGCAACAAAGACAGCTTTGTAGAACTGAGTTAGAGGACTCGAAACGTCAATCACACGTTTAGAATGAAGAACCATGTGTTTCGAACCTGCTGTCAAAATTTTAGCTCCATCGGACCACGAATGACCATCCGATCGAGCTCTTGATGATGATTGCATAGTGCCTCAAAACCTAGAATTTTCTCCTCTCCTCTTTGTTTTCTACCGACAGCACACCCTCTTCTCTCCTTTTTAATCTCGCTTCTTGAGACCGAATGAGGAAAATCCTCATTTAACAGATAATGGGAAAATAACTGAAATGCCTTTACTCCATATGGGCTTTTAAACCATATGGGCTTCACCCAAAAACAAGGATGAACTTTAGGCCATTCTCCACATGGAGGAAAACCCAACATAACAAATCTCCCCCTCCGGACTATGTGGAGGGATTCGCCATCTCAGAGATCAAACGACAAACCGCAAGCTTCTCCATTGGTAAAGCCTTCGTCAATATATCAGAGCCAATATGATCAGCATGGATTTTCTTAATTTCTAACGACTTCGAATTTAAAACATCTCTTATCCAATGATACCTCACATCAATATGCTTTGATCTAGCATGAAAAATAGAATTCTTACCAAGGTGGATAGCACTTTAACTATCACAAAACAACACATGTCACTCTTGTTTGAAGCCAAGCTCTGTACAAACCTCTTCATCCATAGCAACTCTTTGCAGGCTTCCGTTGCTGCAATGATGTCACACCCCAAGAATTACAATACTGATATTCCTGAGATGTGACAGTCAAAACATATATACATCTCTTGATAGGACAAATTTACAGTGACGAATTCTTACATAGTAACAAAAGAAAGCTTAGGCACAACTACAATATCTTCCAAAGTTGCCCTTGACGAGTACTCAAAATGAAACCGTAGTTATCCTGAAAAATGTTTATCATAGTTTGATGAGTTTTGCTACTCAATAAGTGATCATCATAATCCTAAAAAAATAATCATGAATGAAAGATATAAACGAACTTTCAAAATGGAGGTCAATTAAAAATAATGCGAGCACAAGCATTTTCAAAAATACATAATTAAACATAATCCAAATGATTGAAATGCATATAACATTTTAACGGCAGTGCATAATTCCAAGATTCCACAAAATTGCCTTACTGGCGTCCCAAGTAGGTCACCTATATACCCCATCAGCGTCCTGATGGGTCCACTTAATCCCTATCGGAGTCCCAGATAGGTCCACTTAATCCCTGCAGGTCCACTTATACCTCACCGGTGTATCGGATGAGTCCAGCTAATCCCTACCGGCGTCCCGGATAGGTCCACTTATACCTTACTGACGAACCAGATGAGTCCACTTGCATACTTAAAGTAATTCTAAATCTCTTTAAACATTCGAAAGCAGCAATATCATGTACTCAACATATCACAAAAATCATTAATTTGAATTTCACTGAAACCATTAATAACAGTCATTTTCAATAACATTTCAAAAATAACTAATCACATATTTTGGGCTCAAATTTAGAGGTAGCAGTTCGTAAAGACATTTTAGCATAATTGCCAGTTTAATATGTATAGAAAAACTCTTGTAGAAATTCAAGAATACGGAATCATCACAATTTATGGGATGTCAATTCGCAAATAAATATTTCATAGACAATGTTATATAATCAATTACAAAAATATCAGTTTTCAGATAATAAGGCAGTCATTTGCACATGAATTTTACAATATCTAAATATTCAAAAACAGTAGAAAGAAATATCACAATTTTACTAAAAGCAGAAATATCACATTTATTTTTAATAATTTTACAGTATCTAAAATTTTCTAACAATAGACAAGAGAAATAAATAAATTTATTTCTAATAACTTACAGCATTCAAAATTTCTAACATAGATAAAATATCACAATTTTTATTAAAAAGGTTATGTTTCAAAATAATGAGGTCGTGTACACATAAAATTTATCGTGCCTGAAATTCATGATAATAAGTAGAAATAATTATTTAATTTCATTTTTAAAAAGAATGGATTATTTTTCAAGATAATAATGTCACTTACATTGACTCCGAAACTGGGGGAGCATCAGTTCCATTCCACATAAAACATCAATACTTTCTTCAGAGACTCGATGCGAATGAAGAATCTTTTCCAGGAAAAAAGAAAAAAAACATATAAGGATCATTACCTAAATATAAACTCTAACCATGCTAGAGAGAGAGAGCGACCCTACAAGAGGTCCTACCACTATTAGCCTGCAATTTTTAACCGAAACATCTGCAAACTTGTTCGGATGGCACTATCTTTTTGGCAAGGCTAAGGTTGCTGCACCGGATTTTTCTTGCTAACCTGGATCACGTTTCTTTGAGTTCGAAGGCTTCTTGTTTCAATTAAGGCATCATAGAGTTGGAATTGGATAAAAGAGATGAGGAAAGGATCTCCTTTGTGGTTGTAACAGAGAGGCGATGCTTCTTGAGAAAGGGTTAAGACTGGAAGGACTGCCTGCTGTGAGAGAGAGAGAGAAAAAGGCGTATAAAAAAGAAACACCTCAATGCAAGGTGTCGTTTAAAGGAGTGTTATTGTAAAACTTTAAGGTGGTGGACCTAAGGTCCACCCAAGTAAAATTGAACCCTCAAATATATTAACAATGATATCTTTTATTTATTGTTAATATAAAAGCAACAATATCCTAACGGTATATTATTATTATTATTATTATTATTATTATCATTACTATACTTATTATTTTATTATTATTATTTTTTTTTGTATTTATTTCTGTTAACACCATTAATATTATTATTATATATTTTTTTTTTGAAAGTTTAGGATTATTATATTTTTCCCCCCTTAAGGAAATTTAGTCCTCTAAATTTATGTACCTGATTACTAAAAAAGATAGGGATTTTTTTCTCTGATATCGTGTTCTCGTTCCCAAGTCGACTCATCTCTTGAATGGTACTGCCATAATACACGGACCAAAGGAATCTCCTTCTTACGCAACACTTGCACCCTTCTATCCAGTATCAAAATTGGCTGCTCAATGAAGGATAGGTCCTTCTTGATCGGTAAAAGTTCATATTTCAAGATATGAGATGGGTCGGGCTGATATTTTCGTAGTGATGATACATGGAAGACATTATAGACGTTTGCTAATTTGGGTGGTAAGGCAAGTTTATAAGCGACACCTCCGATTCTTTCCAGGATCTCAAATGGTCTGATGTAACGTGGGCTCAGCTTTCCTTTCTTACCGAATCTCATAATGCATTTTATTGGTGAGATCTTTAGGAAAACTCGATCACCTTCCTCAAATTCAAGATCTCTCTTTCGGTTATCGGCATAACTCTTTTGCCGACTCTGAGCTGTCCTGAGCCTTTCACGAATTAATGCTATCTTATCTGTGGTTATCTGAACAATTTCTAACTCCAAAAGCTTTCTTTCACCCACCTTGTCCTAATAGATGGGTGACCTGCATTTCCTTCCATACAGGGCTTCATATAGTGCCATCTGAATACTGTGGCTTGGAAGCTATTATTATAAGCAAACTCAATCAGGGGTAAATGGTCATCCCAGCTTCCTGTAAAGTCAATGACACAGGCCCTCAACATATCTTCCAAGGTTTGGATGGTCCTCTCCGATTGTCCATCAGTTTGGGGGTGAAAGGAAGTGCTAAAGGTGCGTCTCGTCGCTATGACTGACTGTAGCCTAGCCCAGAATTTAAAAGTAAACCGAGTATCCCTGTCCGATACAATATTGACCGGAACTCCATGCAACCGCACTATTTCCTTAATGTACAATTGGGCTAGTCAATCCAAAGGGTACGTTGTGCGAATCGGTAGAAAATGAGCAGCTTTGGTCAGTCGATCCACAATGACCCAAATGCTATCATGTCCTGAATTTGTTCTAGGCAAGCTAGAGACAAAATCCATATAGATGTGCTCTCACTTCCATTCTGGCACGGGTAAAGGCTGCAACAACCCAGAGGGCCTTTGATGCTCAGCTTTTACTTGCTAGCATGTTAGGCACCTAGACACAAATAGTGCTACCTCTTTTTTCATATTATTCCACCAAAAGGTTTTTTTCAAGTCTTGATACATTTTAATATTTTTGAGATGTATCGTATAACGAGAGTGATGTGCTTCTTACAAGATAGCTTTCTTCACACTCTCCTCATTCGGGACATAAACCCGACCTTTGAATCTTAGCAAATCCTCAATATATATAGAGAATTCATCTCTTTTTCCTTGCTTCACTTCTTCTACAATTGTTATAAGCTGAGGGTCTTTCTTTTGTACCGATCGGATCTGTTGGATTAATTGGGGTTCTGCCCAATTATACTTGCCACACTATTAATGGACGGAGTCGAATGCCAATCCACTATTTCCTCTAACAATCTCATTTCTTGGATCATTAGATGAGCTAAGACTCCCGTGGATTTTCTACTTAAACCGTCAGCCATAACGTTTGCTTTTCCTGAATGATAATGGATTGTGCAATCATAGTCTTTTAAGAAATCCATCCATCTTATCTGCCGCATATTTAAATCCTTTTGAGAGAAGAGGTATTTCAAGCTCTTATGATCCATGTATATTTCGAATTGCTCACCATATAGATAATGCCTCCACATTTTCAAAGCGAATACTATTGCAGCCAGCTCCAAGTCATGAATTGGATATTTTTTCTCATATTCTTTCAACTGTCTGGATGCATATGCCACTACTTTTCCATATTGCATTAATACACAGCCCAAGCCTTTATGTGAAGCATCACTATAAATCACAAATCCCCTACTCCCCTCAGGAATAGTTAAAATAGGTGTTGAAGTTAATCGAACTTTTAGTTCTTGAAAACTCTCCTCACATTCACTTGTCCACTCAAATTTGACATTTTTCTGTGTCAATCGACTCAATGGGGTTGCGATTCGAGAAAATCTTTTTACAAATTTTCTGTAATATCCTGCCAATCCCAAAAAGCTTTGAACTTCAATCACATTACTTGGTTGTTTCCAATTAACAACGGTTTCAACCTTTGAAGGATCAACTGATAGACTTTTCTTTGATATGACATGCCCTAAAATGTCACTTGTTCAAGTCAAAATTCACATTTACTAAGTTTGGCATACAATTTCTTCTCTCTTAATATTTGCAATACCATTCTTACATGCTGCTCATGTTCATTTTGATTCTTGGAATAAATTAAAATATCATCAATGAATACCACAATAAATTTATCCAAAAAGGGCTTAAAGATCTGATTCATTAAATCCATAAATGCAGCAGGTGCATTGGTTAATCCAAAAGGCATGACTAAAAATTCACAATGGCCATACCTTGTTCTGAAAGCTGTTTTGGGAACATCTTCACTTTTAATCTTAAGCTGATGGTATCCAGATCTAAGATCAATTTTTGAAAACACTTGTGATCCTTGTAATTGATCAACTAAATCATCAATTCTAGGTAATGGATACTTACTTTTCACTGTCACTTGGTTCAACTGTCTATAATCGATACACAATCTCATAGTCCCATCTTTCTTTTTAACAAACAATACCGAAGCACCCCAAGGTGACACACTGGGCTTGATAAAACCTTTATCTAATAATTCTTCCAATTGTTGTTTAAGTTCCTTAAGTTCTACAGGTGCTATTCTGTAAGGTGCCTTAGAAATTGGGGCCCCCCCTAGCAATAATTCAATAGAGAATTCAATTTCCCTGTCAGGTGGTAATCTTGGCAATTCTTCAGGAAAATGTCAGGAAATTTTCGGGTAATCGGGCTGGTATCCAAATTTATCTCTTCCTTTCTATGTTCTTTGATATAGGCAAGAAAGCCTTGACACCCTTTTTGAAGGAGACGATTAGCTCGAATATAGGAGATTAAATATGATGGGGAGTCTTCTTTGATACCATTGAAGTAAAATACTGATTGATTCGGAATACTAAAGGTAACCATTTTCTTATTACAATCAATACTTGCATGGTATGCAGAAAGCCAATCCATGCCTATGATTACATCAAAATCTTGAATTTTCAAGAGTATTAAATCAACCAACAGTTCCTTTTCTTCTATCTTTATTACACATGCTTTGTACACTATATTGGTGTTAATTGAATTTCCCATCGGTGTGGCTACCTCTAGAATGTATTCTAATTGTTCTGATTCTACCTTTAAGTGGCATGCAAAGTGTGATGACATAAATGAATGAGTAGAACCAGGATCAATCAAAACATGAGCTACTTTTTGGAAGATAATAAGAGTACCTCCGATCACTGATTTTGAAGCCTGAGCATCTTGCTCGGTGATTGTAGATACTCTTCCCTTCATCTGAGGCTTTTGAGCTATCTCTCCCTGCTTTGGAAGCTGTTGCATCTGTAAGCTAGGACATTGTCTAATCTGGTGTCCCAATTTTCCACATTTAAAATAGGCTCCGGTATTCCAATAACAAGGGCTGGATCCATAGTTTTTCCCACATTTTTTACATGGTTCTATTGGGCTTTGAAGTGGCAAGGGCCTTAGCTTCTTGTTTGGCCTTTTAAGCTGTTGTCAATTAGATGATGTGGATCTAACATAACTTTTCTGATTTTTCGTCTTTTGGTAATCTTCAAAATATTTTTGGACAAGTTGGGCTCGATCCAATATTTCAGCATAAGTTCTCAATTTCAAGACTGATATCCTGCTTCTGATAGCTGGCCTGAGACCCCTTTCAAATTTTTTCACTTTTCTTGCCTCATTGTTAATCATATGTGGTGCAAACATAATTCAGTAAACTTGGCCTCGTACTGTGCTACTGTCCGATTTCTTTGGATTAATTCCAAAAATTCCATTTCTTTTTGCTCTCGAATAAAATCTGGGAAATACTTTTCATTAAATGCCTTTAGAAATACTTCCCAAGTCAATAGTTTATTTTTTTTGACCAATACTCCTTTTGCCATTCGCCACCAGTGTTGTGCTTTACCTTCTAACGTTAAAACTGCCAAAGCCACCTTCCTATCATTAGGACATTCCATAACCTCGAATATTTTCTCCAATTGCATAATCCACCCCTCGGCTTCCAGTGGGTTTACAGCACCCTTAAAAGAAAGTGGGTACAATTTCTTAATTTGTTCGATATCACTCCCACCATTTCCCGTAACTGACTGCCTGGGTGGATTGTTGTTTTCCATCTGATGTTGCATTAGAGCAACCATATTTTCCAAGGCTTTGTGAATTCCTTCCATAATAGCTTCAACTATTATGGATCTTGACTTCGTCCAGTCTGTAAACGCAATAAATGTGATTTTAAATACCTTCTTTTTAAATTTCCTAAGAATCTTAAACCTATTGCTTTGATACCATAATTGTCACACCCCAAGAATTACAATACTGATATTCCTGAGATGTGACAGTCAAAACATATATACATCTCTTGATAGGACAAATTTACAGTGGCGAATTCTTACAAAGTAACAAAAGAAAGCTTAGGCACAACTACAATATCTTCTAAAGTTGCCCTTGACGAATACTCCAAATGAAACAACAGTTATCTTGAAAACTGTTTACCATAGTTTGATGAGTTTGGCTACTCAGCAAGTGATCATCATAATCCTAAAAAAATAATCATGATTGAAATATATAAACGAAATTTCAAAATGGAGGTCAATTAAAAACAATGCGAGGACAATCATTTTCAGAAATGCACAATTAAACATAATCCAAATGATTGAAATGCATATAACATCTTAACGGCAGTGCATAATTCAAAGATTCCACAAAATTACCCTACTGGCGTCCCAAGTAGGTCACCTATATACCCCATCAGCGCCCTGATGGGTCTACTTAATCCCTATCGGCGTCCCAGTTAGGTCCACTTAATCCCTGCAGGTCCACTTATACCTCACCAGCATACCGGATGAGTCCACTTAATTCCTACCGGCGTTCCGGATAGGTCCACTTATACCTCACCGGCGAATCGGATGAGTCCACTTGCATGCTTAAAGTATTTCTAAATCTCTTTAAACATTCGAAAGCAGCAATATCATGTACTCAACATATCACTAAAATCATTAATATGAATTTCACTGAAACCATTAATAACAGTCACTTTCAATAACATTTCAAAAATAACCAATCACATATTTTGGGCTCAAATTTAGAAAGGTAGCAATTCGTAAAGACATTCTAGCATAATTGCCAGTTTAATATGTATAGAAAAACTCTTATAGATATTCAAGAATACGGAATCATCACAATTTATGGGATGTCAATTCACAAATAAATATTTCACAGACAATGCTATATAATCAATTACAAAAATATAAGTTTTTAGATAATAAGGCAGTCATTTGCACATGAATTTTACAGTAACTAAATATTAAAAAACAATAGAAAGAAATATCACAACTTTACTAAAAGCATAAATATCACATTTATTTCTAATAAATTTACAGTATCTAAAATTTTCTAACAATAGACAAAAAAATAAATAAATTTATTTCTAATAATTTACAGCATTCAAAATTTCTAACATAGATAAAATATCACAATTTTTATTAAAAAGGTTATGTTTCAAAATAATGAGGTCGCATGCACATAAAATTTATCGCTCCTGAAATTCATGATAATAAGTAGAAATAAATATTTAATTTCATTTTTAAAAAGAATGGATTATTTTTCAAGATAATAATGTCACTTACATTGACTCCGAAACTGGGGGAGCATCAGTTCCATCCCACATAAAACATCAATACTTTCTTCAGAGACTCGATGTGAATGAAAAATCTTTTCCAGGGAAACGTAAAAAAAACACATAAGTATCATTACCTAAATATAAAATCTAACCATGCTAGAGAGAGAGAGACCCTACAAGATGTCCTACCACTATTAGCCTGCAATTTTTAACCGAAACATCTGCAAACTTGTTCGGATGGTACTATCTTTTTGGCAAGGCTGAGGTCGCTGCACCGGATTTTTCTTGCTAACCTGGATTACGTTTCTTTGAGTTTGAAGGCTTCTTGTTTCAATTAAGGCATCATAGAGTTGGAATTGGATAAAAGAGATGAGGAAAGGATCTCCTTTGTGGTTGTAACAGAGAGGAGATGCTTCTTGAGAAAGGGTTAAGACTGGAAGGACTGCCTGCTGCGAGAGAGAGAGGGAGAAAAAGGCGTATAAAAAAGAAACACCTCAATGCAAGGTGTCGTTTAAAGGAGTGTTATTGTAAAAATTTAAGGTGGTGGACCTAAGGTCCACCCAAGTAAAATTGAACCCTCAAATATATTAACAATGATATCTTTTATTTATTGTTAATATAAAAGCAACAATATCCTAACGGTATATTAGTATTATTATTAGTATTATCATTACTAATATATACTTATTATTTTATTTATTTATTTATTTATTGTATTTATTTATGTTAACACCATTAATATTATTTATATATATATATATATTTTTTGAAAGTTTAGGATTGTTACATATGAACTCTGCCTCAGTGGTAGAAAGTGCAACACATTTCTGTAATCTTGATTGCCAAGCTCAAGTCAGCCGAAGTAGACTTATAGGAATCAACATCCCCGGCTATCTCTGCATCAGTGTAGCCAACCAACAAAGGTTTTTTACTTCTAAAACAAAGTTTCAAATTGGAAGTACTTTGAAGATACCTCATAATCCACTTGACCACATTCCAATGCTCTCTTCATGGATTTGAGAGAAAACGGCCAATTATGCCAACTGCGTGAGCTATGTCTGGCCTTGTGCAAACTATGACATATATCAAACTTCCCACTGCTGAGGCAATTCGAACTCTTTCCAGGTTTTTCTTCTCTTCATCAGTAGAAGGGCTCTGCTTGGTGCTTAGTCTAAAGTGAGTAGAAAGAGGAGAGCTAACCACTTTAGCTTTGTCCATCTTGAATCTTTGAAGCACTTTTTCTATGTACTTCTCTTGTGATAACCACAACTTCTTGGCATACCTGTCTCGAATGATTCTTAAGCCAAGGATCTGTTTTGCTGGGCTCAAGTCTTTCATGGCAAAAGACTTGCTCAACTGCTTCTTCAACCTATCAATCCTCGAAGCATTCCTGCCAACAATCGACATGTCATCCACATAGAGCAAAAGAATAATAAAGTCATCATCAGAGAATTTTTGAACAAAAACACAATTGTCAGAAGTAGTTTTCTTGTAGCCATGCTCCTCCATAATTGACTCAAACTTCTTATACCACTATCTCGGTACCTGTTTCAAGCCATGAAAGCTTTTCTTCAATCTGAACACATAATCCTCTTTTCTTTTCACCTTGAAACCCTCTGGTTGCTCTATGTAAATCTCTTCCTCCAAATCACTATGAAGGAAAGCAGTCCTCACATCCATCTGCTCAACCTCTAAGTCAAGACTAGCTGCTAAACTAAGAGTCACACGAATGGATGACATCTTTACAACTGGAGAGAAGATCTCATCAAAATCAATGCCTTTTCTTTGGCCAATTTGGCTTTGTACCGTGGACGTGAGGTGTGTTCTTCTTGCTTCACCTTGTACACCCACCTAATATTCAAAGCTCTTTACCTTTAGGCAACTTCACTAAGTCAAGAGTGTGATTCTTATGCAATGACTTCATCTCATCTTGCATGGCTTCAACCCACTCATTCTTGTGTTCATCTTCCATGGCTTCTTCAAAACACTTGGGTTCTCCCCCGTTAGTTAATAATACATACTCATCAGTAGAATACCTTGTGGACAACCGTCAGTCTCTAGTAGACCTCTTGAGTGGAACAGATGGTGGAACTTCTGGAACTGGCAACTGCTCATGAGAACCATCATCTGTCTCAACCTTTGTGGGAGCATCTACATCACATGTACCCAGCTGGTCATTCTGAACTTCATCTCCAACCTGTTCTAGCATCGGTGTTGGAGGAACTGGATCCAAGTAAATCAAATCATCATTATGTTGAGGCACTATGCTTCTCTATCTTATCAATATTCTGTATGGTATGATCTTCCATAAATATAACATCTCGGCTTCTAATAATTTTCTTCTCAATCGGATCATATAACCTGTAGCCAAATTCCTCCTGACCATAACCCACAAATACACTCAGTCGTGTCTTGACATCAAGTTTAGACCTCTCATCTTTGAGAATATGCACAAATGCCTTACACCCAAAGACACACAAATGATCATAAGAAACATCCATGCATGTCTAGACTCTATTTGACACATCAAACTGTAATGGAACACATGGTGGCAAATTCAACACGCGTACAACTGTACTCAAAGCCTCACCTCAAAAGGATCTAGGCAACCTTGCTTGTGAAAGTAAACCTCTGACTCTTTCCACCAGTGTCTGGTTCATTCTCTCAGCTAAACCATTCAACTGAGGAGTCTTTGGAGGTATCTTTTGATGCTGAATACCTTGTTCTCTGCAATAATCATCAAAAGGTCCTGAATACTCTCTCCCATTATCTGTGCAGATGCATTTCAACTTCTTTCCAGCCTGTCTCTCAACTGAAGCTTGAAATGCTTAAATATAT
This sequence comes from Amborella trichopoda, assembly GCF_054954075.1. Lineage (NCBI taxonomy): Eukaryota > Viridiplantae > Streptophyta > Magnoliopsida > Amborellales > Amborellaceae > Amborella > Amborella trichopoda. The sequence goes on from NC_142340.1 coordinate 17,287,476, forward strand.
CTAGCACCTGATCCTTTATCGTCAAGGTGTAAACCCATAACTTCCTTGAATGATCATCAATGAAGGTTACAAAATAGAGAGAGCCGCCAAGCATTATCATCTTCATTGGACAGCACGCATCAGATTGTACCAAATCAAGTACATTTTACTTCCTTGAGGGAGGGGAACTCTTGAAAAGAAATATGTTTTGCTTCCCTACGAAGCAGTCATAGCTCAAGTTCCCAGTGTCGGATCATCGCAAGTATAGGTCTGTTGCAACCATGTTGCGAATAGCTACAGTTTGGTATAATTTTTACGTATGATCGAAGGCCAAATTACATGAATTTGAGGTTGAAAATGACATACTTTTTCAGTCGCCAAAATCCCACTTTCCGACGACTTCTCAAATTTGGAATATGCTCAAATATAGAATAAAATGGATGAAATTTATTGCAAAATGATTGTGACAGTTTTCTCTTTGATTTGTGATAAGAATGAAGGCTTGGAATGTTATAGATCATGTCACATTGATGGTTGACGAATTGCAAAGTTTACGGACTTAGCTAGATTTTGGGTTCTTCCTAAAAATTTTGTTGCAAGATGGTCAAAGGTTACCAAAACATTAAAAAAGTTCAAGTATTGATTCTACGGCGATTGATCACCTAAATTACCATCATAGATGTCTGAAAAAGCTCCTAAAGACTAGCAATGGCTAGAGGCCTCTCATAGAGGGATGGTTTTCTCATTTGTTGGAAAGTGCTTAGGGTAGTTTGGTTATTTGGTCCAAATATGGGGTTATTATTTTAATTCATTAAATGTGTGTTTTTGATGATTTTGGCACTTTTGAGCATTCCACCCTTGTTTAGTGGTTGCTCTATATAAGAAAACCCAAGTAATATGTAATGAGGGCTTGAAACTTAGGTCTTTGAACTCTTGATCATTTGGTAATACTTGAGCATTTGGAGTGAATTTTTGTTTGTTCTCTTTGCTTTGCTCGTAAGTTCAATACTAAAAGGAGATGAGAGAGAAATATTTTCTAAAGAGAGAAAATACCCTTATACGTATGAGTGGCCATGTGGCCTCACATGTCCCATATTTCTCTCTCTTATTATTTATCTTAATGTTTTAATATTTATCACTTAAAAGGATTTTTAGAGAGAGAAGATGCCTTTATCCAATGGGTAGAAGATAACTACCCATCTCCAAGGATTCCACGTTTCTCAGAGATTATAGGAGGAAGCCGAACGTTGGAGTATGGCTTCCTCCATCCCTCTGTAACTCGGCTTTTCATGGCTATGAAGAGGCACACACAAAGAAAACACAGAGTTCTCAATTGTTCTGGTAAAACCCCATCTCTGCGATCCATAGTCTTACGATATTGCCTTTGACTATTGCGGCTTTAGCGGGTTCATCTCTTCCCCTCAAAATTTCAACATTGGTATCAAAGCAAGGTTGAGGAAGCATGGTGGGCCCATAGCCCACAGGTCCCAGGTTTGATCTTTTGTTTTTGTTGGTGTCTATATCTTATTTTTCCGGAGTTTAATTTACAATAACTTTGATATTGTGCTTTGTCATTCCCGTATATCTTGCTGTAAATTTTTTCTAACCTTAAATTTAATACTTTGAAAATTTTAACTCCATTTTCCTTTATCTCTTTCCTGATCCGTTTCTTTTGTTGACTTTTTAAAGCCAAATAGGTGAACACATAACCCTCCTAGCAAATTTAAGGCTTATCAAAGAAACCCTATTCTCTATCTAAGATATTTTGTGCTTATCTTTTCTTTTTTGTGGTTTCTTTATTATGCATTGGATATATACATAATTTCCTTTCAATGAAATCATCAGTATTGAAAGGAGAAAGGAAAATCTTAAACCAATCCAAAATTCAATTATCTTCGCTCTAAATAAAAAATAAAAAAAATCATATTTCCCCATTTTTTTGGGTTCGGTTGTTGAAACTATATTTTGTACCACGTTTTTGTCTTGGCTTCACTATTTGCTCTCTCTCCAATTCAGTGAATATCAATGAAATTCACTAAAATTTCAAACCCGAGATACACTAAAAGTTCACGCTCTTTTTTTTTTTTTAGGTTTCATTGTTTTGGTTTTTTTTCCATCTCACGAGATTACCAAAACGAAGTGGTAATTCTCTCTCTAATTTTTTACTGTTATAATTAAAATGTTTTTTTAAAATTTGCGACTGTAATTTTAGAGAGAGAAAGTTGTTGCTTAAAATTTTGAGAGAAACAAAGAGACACATAACTGATGTCAAAAATTAGTAACTAAAAATAAATAAAAATTGTAAAGATAGCCCAAAATTCTTCTACTCTATGCACGGTAGCTGAGCACCCATGCTTGCTTTTATTTGGTAGTGAGAATCTAAATTTCCTTACTATTTTTTATTGACCATGGACTACTGAAAATCAGTTGACTTGCATCTTCTTTCTTCCATCTTTTGTTGCTAAAAATTAGTGCATGTTTTTATTGTATTATTGAAAATTGTTATGGACACAACAACTATGCGAGTAAAGGTCGACATATTAATT
>NC_142340.1:17292500-17350000 GCF_054954075.1 Amborella trichopoda
TATTTCAGGGTTTTTGAGCCTTCTGAATTCATTGGTGGTGGTCCGGTGATCACTAAAAATCTTGTCAATATAGCTCTAGTTATGAGGCACTTTTTAACATGTTAAGAAGTAGCATTGCAAATGAAATTTCGTCATGATTATCTTGGTCGAATCGAGATGAAAGTTGACGAGCATGTTTGGGACCTCAAACGCTACCTCCTCAAACATTTTGAGGCAAGGATGACACCTTTTTCTTAATCTTTCAAAAATAGCCTTATTTGGGCAAGGCTTCCATAGTTCTTAAGCATTTTTGGTACCTGAGGGCCTAGGTTGCCACTGGCTTCTCAGTTATTCGCACAGGGGATATAAGGGTGTCAAATGTACCCTACAACAATATTAACTACGCTTCTATTAACTCTTTGGTTAAATTATGATTGATTTCTAATTTTTATGAATTAACTAAAGAAAAATGTGAAGTAGGAGCACAAGCTAAAATAATTAAAAAACCATTTCCTTCAATTGAAATAAATAGTGAACTATTAGGACTTATACATAGTGATATACGTGATTTAAATAATGTTGTTACTAGAGGTGGTAAAAGATATTTTATTATCTTTGTTGATGATTTTTTGAGGTATGCTTATGTTTACTTGCTTATACATTAAGATGAAGCATTCGAAAAAATTAAAGTTTTCAAAGCGGATGCTGAAAACCAACTTAGTAAGAAAATTAAAATTATAAGAAGTGATAGAGGCGGAGTGTTTTTCGAATGAATTTTGTAAAAATGACGGAATTGTTCATCAAGTGACTGCTCCAGATATCCCTCAATGAAATGGACAAGCAGAAAAGAAAAATAGAACTTTAGTAGAAATGGTGAATATCATGCCTATTTCTTTTTTCATACAATTAAATTTATGAGGTGAAGCATTATTATCAACATGTTTTATTTTAAATAGAATTAATATAAAAAGTGTGACAAAACCCCTTATGAGCTTTGGTTTGATAGAAAACCTTCTTTAAATTTTCTCAAGTATGGGGTTGTCTTGTATATGTTAGACTTCCAAATCCTAAAAGAAGTAAATTATGTCCTAGAACCACTAAATGTGTGTTTGTGGGATATTCCCAAAGCAGTAAAGCATATAGATTTTTTTATCTAAACACTAACAAATTAATAGAATTTAGTGATGCGGATGTTTTTGAAAATTTAAATTGCAAAAGTGAATTAAATGAATCAAGTAGCATGCCAAATGAAAATAATCATGAAATTGATCAAAATATTGATGAAGAACATATAGAAAATAATGATAATAAGATAATATAACCAAGAAGAAGTAAGAGAATTAGAGGTGATCCATCTTACAACTTTGGACCTGATTTTTATATTTATTTAATTGAGGCTGCTCAAAATAAGATTTTTAATTCAATTCCGATAGTCTCAAATGTGGAGGAAGATCCTACACCACTAAGGGCTCGTTTGGATCCCTGGATTTTTCAATCTTGAAAAAAGTCAATCCTGGAATTGACATTTCCCGGAATATGGTATGTTGTTTGGATCCCATCTAGTAGAAATCAAGAAAATGCAAATTTCCAGTTTGGATAGCCTAGAATATCGTTTTCTTGGAAATGCAAATCCTTTCTCTTTCTCTCTCTAAAATTTTTGGGATAGTTTCTCTCTCTAAAATTTTAATACAATCTATTTCAAATACTTAAAATTTGAAATAGTCTCTCTCTATAATTTTTGAGATAGTTTCTCTCTCTAAAAATTTTATATAATTTCTATCTCTAAATTTTGATATAGTTTCACTATCTAAAATTTTGAGATACTTTCTCTCTCTAAAACTTAAAATTTCATATAATTTCTCTCTATAATAATTTTGAGATAGTTTCCCTCTCTAAACAATTTCAGGTTGTTTTTCTCTCTAAAATATGATGTAGTTTCTCTCTCTAAGATTTTAAAGTACTTTCTCTTTCCAAAACTTGAAATTTAAAATAGTTTCTTTGTAAAACCATTTCAGATAGTTTCTCTCTCTAAGAAATTTTTGGAACTTTTCCACTCTAAAATTTGATATCGTTAACCTCTCAAAGATTTTATGATGCCTTCTCTCTAAAACTTAAATTTTGAAATAGTTTATCTCTCTAAAATTTTCAAATAATTTCTCTCTAGAATTTTAATATACCTTCTCTCTAAAACTTAAGATTTGAGATGGTTGCTCTAAAATTTTAAGTACTCTCTCTCTAAAATTTTCAAGCAGTATCTCTCTATAATTTTAATATACTTTCTCTTAAAACATTTATAAAATTTTAAATAGTTTCTCTCTCTAAAAATTTCAAGTACTTTCTCTATCTAGAACTTGATATAGTTTCTCTCTCTAAAATTTTAAGATATTTTCTCTCTCTAAAACTTAAAATTTAATGTCGTTTATCTCTCTAAAATTTAAGACACTTTCTCTCTCTAAAACTTAAGATTTGCGATAGTTTCTCTCTCGAAAATTTTAATATGGACTTTCTAAAACATTAAATTTGATAAATTTTCTCTTTCTAAAAATTTGAGATAGTTTCTCTCTATAGAAAATTCGTATAATTTTTCTCTCTTGAAATTTCATGTATTTCTCCCTCTAAAATTTGGTATAGTTTTCCTCTTTAAAATTCTAATATGTTTTCTCTCTCTAAAATTCGATATAGTTTTCCTATCTAAATTGTGGTTTTGTTTTTGTTCTTCAACCGCAAAAATTGTTATTTCCATGAAATGTCAATTCCACCTAGTTTGCAGGAAATGAGATTTCCAAAATGTAAGCTAAAAAAGAACATTAAGGAATCCCACAGAAATTTCAATTCCAACGGAAATATTATTTCTAAGAGAACTAAACACGATTGCCCAGCATTTCCAAGAAAAGTGACTCCTTGAAATCTAAATACAAAGAACCAAACGAGGCCCTAACGGAAGCCTTGGCATCTCAAGATGCAATTTTTTGGAGAGAAGTTATAAATAGTAAAATATGCACCATAATGGCTAATAAAACTTGAAAATTAATAGATCTTCCACCTAGTTCTAACTCCATAGGTAGTAAATAGATATTTAAAATAGATCCCCATTTATCCTTAACACAGTGGGATATCTCTCAAGCCCTATATCCGATAAGATACAACACCCCCCTCTCCCTCTCTCTGTCTCTCACTCTCTCTCTTTCTGTCTCTCACTCTCTCTCTTTCTGTCTCTCTATCAATCTAGCTCCTACTGGATCGTGTTTCAAATCATCCCAATCATTGGGTGGTCATATGGAAACTCACAGATAGTTGTTCAAAGCTGGAGTAGCTTCATCTTAGAGCTTTTTTACCTTTCTGTAGATGATGAAGAAGTGGCGTCATGTTTTTTGTTTCTTAGATGTTCATAAAATTTTTATTAATCTTTTTAATTAGGGTGAGTTTTCGTCATTTTTTGGTGAAAGAGATAGCAAATAATCATTGTGCAATTTTCTTGTTTGGGAGCATGTGCCAAAGGTTCAAATTATTTAATTTTTATTATGTTTCAGAGAGAATATTGAAACTAAGGTGCTTCTTACTTATATTTTGATCTTTGTGTCTTTGTTATGTGACTTAATTACTCATTTCTTTGTTGATTTTTATGTCACTTGGTTTATATTTAGAATAAAAAAATTTCTTTACTTTGATGCATCGGCACGTACCGGTTGGTGAATTTCTTTGCTTTTCTTGTACTGTAACGCATGACCACAAGGAAAAGGTGGGCATGAGTGTAATCACCACCGTATTAGATGAATGAATGGTGATTGTCATGAACGGTTCCCACCTCAGAGGTCATTGCTGATACGAAAAAGAGAAAATTACATGAGTATACATTTTACTTCACTTTATTTTAAATATACCTGTAATTTAATGCTATTACATCTATATTCCATTTTTTTTGGTGGTTTTGAAAGTTCCAACATTTATTATCTTCAAGATTCGAAATCAATAAAAAAATATTGGACCGGCAAGACATGAAATTGTAGATTTTTTGATCTTGAAGGGGAGTGGGGACTATTTTATTATATTTCCTTGTGAAAAAATTTAGGATTTTCAATATCCAAATTAAACAAAATAACCTAATCTGGTAGGAAATCGTGATTTTAAGATTTTTAAAAATCCAAAAATTATGAGGTAAACTTTGGATTTTTCAAACTCGAGAGCTTTCAAGGACACTAAATTCAACTTTCGGATTATGAAAATCAAAAAATTCAATTTTCACATAAATTTTCAATCTTAAAAATTGAAATTGAAAATTTTAAAATATGAAAATTGAATTTTCAAATCAATTTGGGTAAAAATTGTTTTGACAATCTGTTTTTTGTTAAATAAAATTTTCGCGAAATTGAATTATCTATGCAATTTTTGGATTTTTAAAAACCAAAAATGAAAATTTTAAGAAGGTAAAACATTGGAAAGTTTTAAAATGGATTTTGAAAATCTAAAGAAGGGCAATTTAGTCATTTAAAAGTATTGCTAGGTATTATTGTAATATGTAATAATAGGGAAATTAACAATAAAATCTAAATAATGTTAAAAGAACCGATATAGAGGTAATTTTAGTGGGTTCTCCTTTATAAAAATTACGATAAACGTAACTTTCCACGGACGTGATTGTGATAATTATTTCCATCAAGAAAATCCTACTTTACTATCTATCTAAATTTTTGGGATCTAATTTTAAATGATTCAAACTTAAAAGTTTTTAATAAAACTTTATGGTGAGAAATCATAAATTTGAAGATCAACATTATTTCAAATAGTTGGCTCCCGCTTTTTACATAAGAAATAATAGACAAAAAACCCTCAAGGGTTGAAGATTAAACCAGATCATTTTGTGCTCCTTGACTAGAGAGAGAAAGAAGAAGGCATTTTTCAGGTTATTTTTCTAACTTGTATCCTTTCTCTTCTCTCTCTCACATAAATCTTCTTCTTCTTCTTTCTCTCACTTCTTATTCTTTTTCTTTCCCTCTCTATCTAAAATATCTTCTTCGTTGTAGCCATCACTTTTACCTGCTTCTCCTAACATCGTTCCTTATTTCAACTATCTGCTATTGCTTCATTCAAATCACCAGCAGCTATGAAGATATTAGAGGTGATATTGACATTGAAGTCGCGTCAAGCAACAACATGGCCAAAACAGATTTATACGGTTCTCTCGGTCGAGCAGAGAAACCTGAAAACAAAGATCATCAAGGCAAATCAAGATGATTTCGCATGGACCGGGAAGTTCGTCTCCCTGGTCGAAGATTCATTTCTCATAAAACCGGACGCATTGATGACTCTCAAAATCTATCACGCGCGCCGGCTGCTCAAAGATGAGCTTTTGGGTTATGCGAGAACCGCAGTGACCAACGTGATGGTATTCCAGGATTGGGGTTTCTTGTCCCTGCATGCGAGCCGCCGGTCCGGCGTGCCTCTTGGTCTCTTCAGCTTCAGTATGGCTCTGTGGCCTGCAGGATGTGCTACGGGCGAGTTTTTGAAGGGAAGGGAAGGGAAGGGGAGGGATGGACTTCTATGGTTTGTAAGAGGGACGGATCGTGGGACTCCATGAAAGACCTACTTTTGTTTTTCTTGTTGTGCAACTTTGCATTTTGATGCAGGCCCTATTGGAAAATAAATCAATCTTTTAAATTCATAAATGAGGTTGTACTCCACATTTCCATTCTACCCTACAGTGCGAAGATCGATGGCATTGTTTGTTTTCTTTGAACTTGTTCAGCATTTTGTTTTTTTGTTTTTTCTTCTTCATTTTTTATGTTTACAATTTTTTACGTTTACAATGGTTTGAGATTTATATCTTCATCGTTTAAGATAACTTATCTTGATATTACCCTAGGGAGTACATTAACAGTGTACTCCTAAAGGGCTATAAAGTCTTTTGTATCATCTTGCTCCTATTGTTTGGTGAAGCTTTTTTGGAACCAATAGATAGTTTTACTCGACTAAGATCTTGGACTTCTAGTTACCATAAAAGTAATTTGGTCACATATCCTCTCTCTCTCTCTAAGTCCCATATAGAAACTCGGCTATGGCTCTACTTTTGCTCTCTCTCTTCTCTCTCTCCCGCTCTCTCTTCTCTCAGTCTCTGTCTCTCTCTTCTCTCGCGAAAAAATACATGATCAGCAAAAAAAAATAGAATTTTCAAAAATCCAAAATTTAATTTTAAAATAAATTTCGGATTTTTAAAATTCAAAACGTTCTTGAACACTAAAATTCAATTTTCAGGTAAATTTCAAATTTTTTTTAAAATAAAATTACGTATATATGCATTTATTTTACTAGTATTGCAAAATTACTAAAGACGTTATGTTCTTACAGATATACCTGTTCTTACGATTATATATATTTTTTCAATATTGCATTTTTGGGTTGTTACAAAATAGAAAACAAAAAATGGATCTCCAAGATCTGAAATTGTGGATTTACGGATCTTGAAGGCCAGTTGAGGCATGATTTTCGATATATTCTTTCATCATAAAAGTGTCCGGACTTTGAATATCTGAATTTAACAAATACAGGATCCTCAGGTGGAAAATTAAATTTTTGGATTATGAAAATATAGAAATTTTTATTTCAACTAAATATTGGGTTTTCCAAATACAAAAATGTTGTGACACTAAAAAACTCAAATTTTGCGAGTTTGAGAATCGGATTTTTTTTTTTCTTTTTTTTCTTTTTTTTTTAATTTCCTGATTTTGAAAATAAATAAATAGAAATTTTAGATTTTTAAAATATGGAAAATACAATTTTCAGAATTTCAATATTCAAATATTTGATTTTCAAAGAGTTTTAGGATTTTGAAATTCCAAAAATGTTGGGGACTCTAAAATCAAATATTTTGGATGTTGAACATTCGAAATTATTAAAACAGATTAAGAAAATATGAAATTCCTTAAACTTTCGGATATTGAGAATCTGAAAAGAGTAATGTGTGTCACTTGGGGTAAAGAAAAATTTTGGATCTTGAGATTCCGAAATGGTCTATATGGTCATTTTTTAAAATTACCAACAAAATGTTGTATTATTCCATATAAAATAGTATAGTGGTAATAACATAAAATTTTTCGGTGACTTTGTAATAGCAGTAAAAATGACACACACACATACACGTACGCATACACACACAAACACACACACACACACATACATACATATATATATATATATATATATATATATATATATATATATATATATATATTTATTTATTTATATATATATATGTATTTAATATTCTCTTTTTAAATTCTAAAATTTTAATTTTTGAATAGTTTTCCAATTTTCAAAATCCAAAATTGTTGGGACACTTTTGTTTTGTTAAGTTCTTGTCCGTTTGTGCAAAAATTTGAAACAACACTCTCTCTCGCTCTCTCTCTTCTCTTGCTACTCTGGTTCTGTCTCTCTTCTCTCGCTCTGTGGTCCTACTTTTGCACTTTCTCTATTTTCTCTCTCTTGCTCCCTGCCCACTCTCTCTCATCTCTTTCTTTTCTCGCTCTTGCAACAACATTTGAGAATTCTCTCGCTCCCTCGTTTACTCTCACTCCCTACTACGGCAAGCAATCTCCTCTCAAACCTTTGATGATCACTACTGCAACAAGCTCTCTCACCCTCTCAAACCTATCTCTATTTGAGAATTCTCCGTAAACCTTACTTTTCCATAAATGGTGGACTGTCTAAAGTATTGCCCTCCTTGGAAGCGTTTTAAGAATCTCCCTCTCGCTTTCTACCCTCCATCATAGCTGCATTCCGGTGGAAATTGAAAAGACGTAGCGCCTGGGGGTTTACCCAAAACCATGGGCGAGCGAACGCAAGTACTTGGAGAAGTCCTGCCACTGACTTCTCCCTTGCCCCAATCAAGCCTGTAACCATGGTTAAGACTAGCAGCCGTAATGTAGCAAAGGCTAGAGTTTTGAATTTGAGTGAGCAAGTCTTGGGCAAAGGGGATTTGCAAGGTTCTTTCGTTATTTTTGAAGTTGTAGAAACAGTCTTTTCTAAGGAGCATCCAGATCCTACAATTGTTGAGAGGTATGCTGGACCTGTGTTTTGGCAGCCTCCTCCTCCAAGCATTGTTTTGATGCCCGGGCGTCGACTTTTGCGGTCTCCACCTCCAAGTGCTCTTCCAAATCTCGGGCGTGGGATTTTGTGGTCTCCACCTCCAAGTGCTCTTCCAATCCTTGGGCCTAGGGTTTTTGGTCTCCATCTCCAAGTAGTATTCCAATTCCTAGTTTTTTAACGAAGAAGTAGGTCATTACAAAATCTGCAACAAGAGACTCGCAACACGTCCCCAGGATTGACATCTGAGTAATTTCTTTTGTACATGGGGTGGAATTTGGGAAATGGTATAGACTTTTAGAACGCTTACATTGATGTAACGTGTAATTTATTCTTTTTGTTATGTACATGGGAATATGGGAAATGTTAGAAGTTTTGAAATTGTGAATATCTTTTTTTTTGTATACATACATATTGTGTGACTGACCTTCGGATCTTGGTGCTTTTGATAGGGCTTTCCAGAAGCTGGTTATGCTGCAAATACTCCTTTATAGGGTTGCGTCAGTCTATTACTGGCTCCAACTCTGCGCATAAGGGATCTTGAGATTTAGTCTCTTCTTCTTTCTCTTTTATCACATATGATTCCTGAGAGTTGCTCGAGTCTTGCATGGACTTTCTAGCTGCAATTAGTGCCCTAAATAGATGAAGAGAGCACCCCTTAAACCACTGCATCTCATTATTGTCCATTTTTTGATAAACTCAATGCATCTCCATTCAGCTACCCATACTGGTGTGGGCTCTCTTAATGGGATTTGAAAAGTTGCCCCTAACTTGGCGAGTGCGTCGGCTTGTGCATTAAGCCTTCGTGGTATGTGCTCAAGAGCAACTTCTTCAAATTCAGACTTCAAGGATTTGGTGGTGTTGAAGTAAAGCTTTAGGTTATCTTTCCTTACATCGTACACCCCCTTGAGTTGCCTAATGACTAGCTCTGAATATCCTTACATTGATGTAACATGTAGTTTATTCTTTTTGTTATGTACATGGGAATATGGGAAATGTTATAAGTTTTGAAATTGTGAATATCTTCTTTTTTTTATACATACATATCGTGTGACTGACCTTCGGATCTTGGTGCTTTTGATAGGGCTTTCCAGAAGCTGGTTATGCTGCAAATACTCCTTTATAGGGTTGCGCCAGTCTATTACAGGCTCCAGCTCTGCGCATAAGGGATCTTGAGATTTAGTCTCTTCTTCTTTCTCTTTTATCACATATGATTCCTGAGAGTTGCTCGAGTCTTGCATGGCCTTTCTAGCTGCAATTAGTGCCCTAAATAGATGAAGAGAGCACCCCTCAAACCACTGCATCTCATTATTGTCCATTTTTTGATAAACTCAATGCATCTCCATTCAGCTACCCATACTGGTGTGGGCTTTCTTAATGGGATTTGAAAAGTTGCCCCTAACTTGGCGAGTGTGTCGGCTTGTGCATTAAGTCTTCTTGGTATGTGCTCAAGAGCAACTTCTTCAAATTCAGACTTCAAGGATTTGGTGGTGTTGAAGTAAAGCTTGAGGTTATCTTTCCTTACATCGTACACCCCCTTGAGTTGCCTAATGACAAGCTCTGAATATCCATAAATGGTCAAGCATTTCAAGTTCATATGGGAAGCAATCTCCATGCCTATGATGAGCGCTTGATATTCTGCTTCGTTTTGTGACTCTATCTCTAGGAGAGAGAATGATAGTGGGACAAGGCCATCACGAGGGGTGGAGAACACTACTCCAACACCACCTTTTTTGGATTGAAATTCCTCATCAAAATGCATCTTCCAATCACATGAAACCCTCAGCCTAAAATACTTCTTCATTTGCTAGATTATTAGTCAGGGGAGAATTAGCTTGGAGAGGGTGTGCTGCTAAGAAATCTGCAACGGCTTGACCTTTGACAACTTTTTGCGACACTTATGTATTGTCAAACTCCATGAGGAGTAATAACCATTTCGCAAACCAACCCGATAGACAAGGACGTGACAAGAGAAATTTAATGGGATCAGCTTGAGAGATGAGTTGAACAGGGTATGCAAGCAAATAGTATATGAGCTTCTGAACTACAAATATTAGGGCTAAACACATCTTCTCTATCGGAGAATAGTTTTCTACGGCTCCTTGCATTCTTCGACTTAGATAGTATAGAGCCATCTCTTTCCCTTTTTCATTGTTTTGAGCCAGCAACGCACCAAGTGACTCATCTAATGCAGCCACATACAAGATGAGGGGTTTCCCTTCGTCATTATTATTATTATTATTAGTATAGAGCCATCGCAGGGCTCATGAATGGACTACCAAAGTCAGCCAATTAGTATTGAGAAGGCAATCTCAATCTATGGACTACAAGTTCTCCCTAGGAATAAATCTTAAGTCACACAGACCTGTGCACACTCATCACAATTGATGTATGGGGGCTATCTCTAGCAGATGTACATGTAACAACCTCAATGATGTATACCAGTGTTAGCAAACCAGGTCAGCTCGTTCGGAACAGGGCACTGCCCAATTCCAGCAAGTGTTTGTGCTAGCATCGTGGCAAACAATATAGCCAAGGTATTGAGGAGCAAGGTGACGCTAGTGAAGAAGACAATCCAACTGAGAGGGGGCATGAGGGTGGATGAGCCTTGGGGTTATAGCTTAGGGAACAATTTATCGAATGTTCTAGATTAGCAGTGGGGCACAACCAGGATAGGGATTGCTTCCTCATTGCTACAATTGTTTCGTCGAGGCCCCCATTCTAGCAGCAAGACCTAAGAAGAGCCTTAATCACTCATTTTTTCCTTGTTTTGTTTTATGTTTTGCTATATTGAAGAGATGCATGTTATGGAATTTAGTGAACAAGAGAAATTATTAAAATTTGTTATATTTAATTAATTACAAAATTAAATGTCACTTTTGCTAGAGTGCGCGTGCATTTTCCATTACTTATGGGGTTTTTAGACCCCATAAGATATAAGATATTTTTTGAGAGTTAAAAAAAAATGAGCTCTAAAAAAAGTAGCAAATGAAAAAAAGAGGAGTCATTTTTTTTTAGAATTTACAAGATATAAGATTTTTATTTTTTAAAGAATTAAGATAAAAGGAGGTAAAAAACAAAAAAAAAGTAGCTCCCCCCCCCCCAAACGAACTCAAGACCTCTTATAGACTCCCGAGACATAAAATCTTTTTTAATAGAAATATTAAAAAAAAGATCTCAAAAAAAGTAGCCATTAAGAAAGATAGAATTATAAATACAAATGGAACTCATGACCTCTTTGCATTTAAAGACCAAGAGCATGACATCATGTGCATTGACAATGATGGCCCCCATTTTATATATAATGTTATCTTCATTTGTTTTAAAGAAAAAAAGTTTCATATGAGGCATGTTGGCAGGGGCGGGCTAACCAGCACGCCACTTGCCACTTGATTGCTAAAAATTAACACTCATTATATACACAATTTTTCTCTTGATTTTCTTTTAAATGAAATGTGAGCTAGACTCGAACAAGTTACTCGAACTCACCTAAGTAAATCGCTTTGGCCGAGGCTCGAGTACCTTGGCCAAGTTGATTTTTTGAATACTAGTATAGAGCATGTGAAAGAATGAATAAAATCCAAAGAAAAGAAGATCATGCTTTGAAAGGACATAATCTCTATTAGTTCCTTGTGTGATATTTGAGGTCTCATGACTCACCTACAAGGGCAACATTGACAGTGAAGCTCCTTATAGAGGTTCACTTCTCGAGGACGAGGAAATCAAATCCTCTCATAAAGCCATATCTAGAGAGTGATATATATCGAATTCCCTATGCAGTTCACACACAAAATCAATAATTTTCTCACACCTTTTTAGAGAACATTTGTATGAGAACCTTCGATCGCATAGTTCATGCGTGCACTGGCCCAAGCAGATCTTCTACAAAGGCTGTGCACATGCAAGGGCTCACAGAATGTGCGAGCCACATGGACTCATCTCGCGAAGCCACAGAGGTATCAGACAAAGGTGCATGGGTGTGCCTCACATGATTGGCAAGGGAACGCACAAGTGTGGCACCCCTAACCATGTTGGTGTTCGGCACAAACCCATGAGTGAGTTGAAGTCACATGGGAGCGCCAAGTGTGGTTAAGTGCCTCGATCTCACCCTGCTGATCTAGATGATCTGACGACACGTATCTCGGATTTTAGAGAACCCGAGATTTGAGATCGTTCTCTCGGGAACCTTGCTCAAGAGCAATGGTAAGTATACCAACCGATGAGAGAGGAATTTAAGGTGGGTTCGGGACTTACTCGGGCTGGCTCGCATGGGCGTCCTCATAAATGACGAAGAAGCCCCCCAGCTACTTTAGCTGGTTCAGAATCACCTCCTTTGACCTGTGAACACCTTGTTTTCTGCATATCACTAACATGATTAATTTTCAAGACAAGTGGGCCAAAAGGACCCACCCTTGTCTTAGAGCAATGTATATTCATATGAGAGGGTGATGAAGTGGAAGGTTCAAATGAAGACAAAAAAGAGAAGATAACTTATTGAAGGGACGAGACTAGCATAATAACTGGACAGTGACCGACTAGGAGTGGCAGTAAGACGGACATGGTACTCAAGACCTAGCACGACGGCAATACTACTCAAAACTGAGGATGATAGGATTGTCCTGATCTGGTGTGGCAGCAAGATGGGCATGATACTTAGGGCCAGCACGAAGGTAATACTGCTCGATAGTCAGACCGCTATAGCAGTGCTAGACCGAGTCTACCCTCAGTCAAATGAGAAGAGAAGAGAATGGAAAGAAAGCACGAGACGACGAAGAAATAGAATCCCGACGACACTAAGCATCGCCACCATCAATCGTGGAGTAGCAGTGTCACGGCCCTTAGACGATGTTAGACACTACTGCTCATGGTTGGAGGGTGAGCAATGAACAACAGGCGTCACTAGGCATCGCCGTTGGCAACACATGAAGGCATAACACCCCCTCGCGGGTGGTGATAGCCTCTTGTGAAGTGCACGTCGATAGTTCCTTCTCAGGCACACGACCATAGGCGTAAGGCGCAAGAAAGAGGCTTGCAGACGGCGATAGGCACCAAGCTCACAAAGGACGCTTGCAGACAGTGATAGGCGTTGCCACGACCCTTCGCGGGTGGCGATAGGCGTTGCCATCTGCAATAGGTACGCAACAAGAGAAGACCCCTGCGGGTGGCAACAGGTTTTGCCATCTGTGCTCCTCGTTGAGACGTCGAGAACACATTTGCAGATGGCGATGAGCAGCGCTGTCTGCAAACTTTGTTGAGAGCTAGAGGCAAATGAAAAGAAGGGTAAAGAAGCCCGCGCATGGCGTTGCCATTGCCATGCGCGACCTGTGAAGCCACATGAGAGAAAAAAAGAAAGAAAAGAAAGAGGCATGCACGACACTTCCACTACCGTGCATGGCCTCTGAGAGAAGCTCAGACGATGAAGAAGAAACAGAAGAAAAGAGAGAAAGATTACCTTAAGCCTAAGGGTACCACTCCAAAAGTTTCTATGTCCTTATCTCTCTCTCTCACAACGTGACCCAACAATAAGACGAAATAGAAATTTTACTAAGCAAAGTTCTCTTTTTTTCAAAGGTTTCAATCCCCTTAGTGCAATGATAGTATGTGATATATATAGAGTGTTGCCCAAACATGGGTGAATTGATCAAAATTAAAGCTAATTGCTGAAAACTACGCTTTAATTGATTTAAAAAGAAAAAAAGAAAATAGGGTGCAAAATGACATATTTGCCCCTTTCCTAACAATTAGTAGAGTTTCAGAGCAGTCCTTGCTACTGCCCTAGAACGTGCCTGATCTTCCATGGATGATCTGGGGTTGCTCTGGTGCCCGTTTGATCGAAAGATGATTTTTTTCTTGTAGGGCTCGTTATAGCGATCGATTTGATACCAACTTCGAGCCATGGATCGTGTTTTTAAGCCACGATCATGCGACTTGAAATTTGGATGGATCTTGCACTGTTTGGATCGACAGTGTGCTTGTTCCTTGGTTTTTTTCCATGATTTCTTTGCAGGATCATGCTGAGCATGCCGTCACGATCGTGTGGCAACAAACGCAGCTCGATTTCGTACTCAGATGAGGATTTTGTAACTTTGGAATTTTGATCGGATATGGAATTCTGGTGCAAGAATTTATGGTCACTTCACTGGCTTAGTATATGAAATCCAATCGTTCATTCGAACTAGAGATAGCCCTAGACCTTACGTGTGCGATGGAACTGGTTTCATGTCGATCGGGCTCCCGAGTGCCATGATTTGGCCGCTCAAGAAAGGCGCGACGCTGCTGATTTTCCTGTAACTTTCTTCAAGGATCTGCAACTTCTCTCCAGCTTTTCTTTGCGCTCAGGTGTCACCAAGGGGCGTGCCATATATGGAAACACTCGTCTCGATGGGACGAATATGTTCACAAAGTTTGAGCATGATCCGACTTGGAATGAGTGAGATACGGGTCTCCGAAGTCACCACCCAAAACTTTGAAAATCGTCAACATTAATGGTGATTTGGTGTAGTGATGTCGCACGGGAATAGTGTGCGGCCTACCTCTTTTTGGTCTTTCACTCATAACTTCGTCGTGGAGTGTCCGATTAAGACGAAACTTGACCTATAAGGGTGTTCGACCATACCGGATCCAATGGCAGTTGTCTCATAGCTATTTGACGTACCAAAAATATAACACTAGTTATGGGGTCCATTTTAGGGTGCTAGAGGCTGATTCTGTCGAAACTGCTCCTTACCTTAGACATGTCGGAATGCGACGAACTTGGCATGGGACTTTTTAGAGTCCTTATGAAGATCTTGGCCAGTTCTAGGGTCATGCTGATACTGTCGAAACTTCCACTGTTTGTCAAACTTTATTGATCGGCTTATCTATTTTATTCCTCATTGAGACCCATGGTGATGAATAATGTCTTCCAACAGCATGCCCCACCGAATGTTGTGCTTTGAGAGAAGCAATAAGGGCAATCATTCAGAAAATTTCCTTCTGCTTTATTTATTTATTTTCTTCCTAGCCACATGACCACATGGACGTCGAGGAGATCCACGCAATGTTGTAACTAGGATGCTCAGACACTTGGATGTGATGTACAAGTCCATCCATGGAGACTTTAGGGCGAGAAGAGACTTTATGAGGGATCAGTGAAAGTCCTCACCCTCAAGGGACTATTTGCGATTCTGACAGCTCGAGGATTTTGTAGGGACCTCGTTGGTCAGAATCAGGCCTATATGATGGCCAAGTGCTATGAACCTTTGGTTAACATTGTTTGCTACTACACCAGGTTTGCTTTTGATGATCAGGGTACCTCTGTAGGTCCCATCTAGCGGGGTTCAGTCAGGGGCTTTCTATTGGCCTATCTCAAAGGTTTGGGCATATTGGCTAGGGGGAATTCTAGCGAGGCGGCCTCGTAAGGAATCTCCCTGAAATCTCTAACAGGTTGGGCCCTGGCTTTGTCAGTTTCTTGCCTTCTTAGGGGTCATTAGCATTTTGGAGGGATCTTTCGATCATCGCCCTCACCCTCAGGGACTTGTTTTCTTTTTAGTGTTGAAGTGTGGGAGATCTTATGAGGCTTTCACTCCCGGGTGGGCCATTTTGTATTGTGATTGGAGGCCGGTAGTTGAGGATTTTTTGTGGATAGCCAGAATTACGCCTGTTCAGCAAATGGGTGTCGGCTGAGGCTATGGTGCTGCGTCAACTTGCTTTTTGTTGGCCCAAGCTCCCTATTTTGGGTTTTCACCTAGACTGGGGAAGTGGCACTATAGAGACGGTTTTCACCAACTTCCTTAATTTTTAGGCTCTTTTACCCATGACCTTTGAGATCATGTCCACCCTTTTCATTTACTTTTTCTCATGGTGCCCTTCTAGGGTTTTTACCTTGCTTGGTTTTTTGTTCACGAAACTCTTTTACTCATGGTTTCGTGACTATGTTCGTTCGTCATTTTTACTCATGGTGTTCCCTTGTCTAGGTATACACCATACCCGTTGCTTTCTTTTTTTTTGGTGAAGGCGAGACCTGTACGAAGCCTTTTAACGTCATGCGGCCAGGACATGCACTATGGTTTAAGGTCATACAGCTGGACTGTGGTGGTGACGAATGGCAGCCTGTGAAGCCCATGAAGTGAGTATGATGGAGGTTTTAACTCACTTTGGGGAGATGGCACGAGGCTACCTATGAAAGACGAATGATGTATGACTGATGGGTAAAAAGTGGTGACCCACTAGCTGACAACTAGTATGGATGGTGGAATGGTTCGCCGTTTTTGTGAGCATGGATGAAACTCACTGAAGAATGATAGATGATGTTAATGAAGTGAGTGGACTCACTGAGGAGTAATGAAGGTTAGGGAAGTAGTGCGTGAAGATGCACGTAAAGGGTGTGTGCGCATGTGTGGGGGAATCTTTAAGGTCATGCCTATTAAACCGATGCGGAGTAGTTTAATATCATGCAGCCAGGACGCGCAGTTTAAGGTCATATAGTTTGGACCATGACTATGCAGTTTAAAGTCTTACAGCTAGAACTATGAAGTTTAAGGTCGTACAACTAGACCTCCGCTACAGTTTAAGGTCATATAGTTTGGACCATGGCTATGGAGTTTAAAGTCCTGCAGCTAGGACCATGTAGTTTAAGGTCGTGTAATTAGACCTCCACTACAGTTGAAGGTCACATAGCTCGGACCATGACTATGCAATTTAAATTCCTGCAGCTAGGACTATTGTCTAGGTCACCATGTAGGTGAAACTCTATGGGGGATAGGTCTGTGGACTCCCTGGGGATAAAATGGTTGAGACCCATCAGGGGTTTTAATGGAGAAGTAGGCGTCACTAGGGATTAGGGGACAAGTATGACTCCTTAAGGTGAAAGATGGAACTCCATGGGTCATGGAAAGCATCCCGACTCCTGGGGCTAGAATAGCTTGGTGTGGGACAGGCCCACAGGGGATTGAATGGGTAAGCACGACTCCACAGGAATAATGGGCTACAATAGGGATGTGACTCCTACTGGGGATGAGGGATAGTGGCTTGCATGCAGCTCGACTGAGAACTACAGTCGGGAGCAGAGGTGTAACCCACTTGGGATATTGATGTCCATTTTGAGCTTTAAGTCATGTGAATGGACTATGTGCGTAATAATTTTAAGGTCTTGTGGTTCGGACGATGGCTATACAGTTTAAGTCCTGCAACTAAGACCATGTAGTTTATGGTCATACAACTAGACCTCCGATATAGTTTAAGGTCGTACAACTAGACCTCCGCTATAGTTTAAGGTCATATAGTTTAGACCATACAGTTTAGGGTCGTGCATCAAGACCATGGTTGTGCAGTTTAAGGTCATGCAACACGAACAATGGCTATGAATTTTTTAAGTCCTACTGCTAGGACCATGCAGTTTAAAGTTGTGCAACTAGACCTTCGTTATAGTTTAAGGTCATATAGTTTGGATAATGCAGTTTAGGGTCGTGCATCTAGACCATGGCTATGTAGTTTAGGGTAGTGCATCTAGACAATGGCTGTGCAGGTTAGGGTCGTGCATCTAGACCATGGTTGTGTAGTTTAGAGTCATGTAGAGCAGACCATGATGTGGTAAGGGAATGTGACTCCCTAGGGTGAAGAGCCGTCACTGGAGACTGGACTCCCTGAGGAGTGAGACTGTGGTGCAGGGAATGAACTTCCTGAGGAGGCAAAACGATAGTTCAGATGAGAGTCCCATACCATGCGCACAGCACTAAGCTTGTGTGGTGCATGCGGTATTAGGCCCTTGATGAAGCGCATGTAGTGTTAGGTTCCTTGACGAGGCGCGCGACGAGACCCCTTGGTGAAGCGCTCGACGTTAAGCCCTTGTGAGGCGTGCGGTTATCGCCCTTTGTGAAGCACGCGACATTAAACTCTTGCGAAGCGCGTGGCGTTAGTCTCTTGATGGAGCGCGCATCATTAATCCCTTGATGGAGCGTGCAACATTACACCCTTTGACGTAGTGCACGGCAATAGGGCATGGCGTCAGTAGTGGGCTCATGAGGCACAGGCGACAACAGGCTCGCATTCGGGTCTCGGGCTTGACCCACCCCTGCTTGGACCTATCGCCATCTGAGGACTAAGACTGGAACATCATTTTGAACTTGTGAGGGGCACTTCGAGGTATTGCTGAGTATAAAAGGGGAAAAAACCCATTTTACTATTTACCCAAAGATAAAATAATGAAGAGAGTTTTTAGAGAGAGAGAGCCGGGGCTTTCACCAAGAGACTTCCGATAAGAGTTTCCCAATCAATACTCACAGCATTTAAGCCTTTAGGAGTTTTCTGGCTAGCTTGAGTAGGTCGTGGGGCTTCGCAATGTGCTTGCGAGTGTTTTCGGAGAATGTCAAGGTTTTCTGAGGAGGGAACAGGGGCTACTCAAAGTTTTGCTGAGACTTTCCGGTCAGACTGCAAGAGTCGCAGTGTTGCTCCTGCCGGAGTTCTAGTGCTTTTCCGGTAGTTCCCCGGCGACTGGCAGGTTGCAGAAGGGTCAGGGGGCTCTGACGGTCCTTTGGTTATCAGGAGAGAAGAAGGAGGAGTAGCGGATGGCTCACCAGAAACACAGTGAAATTCCCGTAAGTTGTGGCAAACTGCAGAAGTGCTAAGAAGGGAGAAGGGAAACTTGTAGGGCCATAGGGGAGCCTTTTTTCTTCATGGAATTCCGGTGGTTCTCCGCTAGCTCTAGCCACGAGTGGGGAGGGGTTTTTTCGGTGAACAAGGGTGAGTTCCCTGCGAGAAGAGGAAACGTCAGTGAGAAATCGAAGTGTCATAGGCCTACAACGAGACGAAAGGTTGTAAGACGGCGAACGGTCGCCTTCCGCATGCGCCGCAACAGGCCACATTGCGATTGTCAGGAGGCATGCCCAGACTTCAAGGGACATGGTACATAGCACGTGCGATGCGTGCAAACAGCAAGAGCACAAGCGACATCAAGTGCTTTACTTCGGCAGAAGACGATAGCACCTTGGTCGGGAGACGACGATAGCCCTGCCTTCTGTGCACGACGATACCATCTTAGCGGGCAGACGGCGATAGTCCTGCTCCTGGCTGTGGAACTGCAATAGTCTTGGCCTTAGCCGCGAGATGGCAGTAGCCCTTCTTTGGCAGCAAGACGGTGATATCCTACCGGCATTACACCTTAAGTGACCAGTCGGTGATACGCCTTTATGAGCACAGTTTTACGCGGCCCCTTAGCGTCTTTTGTTAGTGAAGCTTTTATTCAAATGTCCCAACCTTCAGGTGCTATTCCAGATGTGAAGAACCTCCCGCGAGTAGGGGAGCTTGGCACCGATGAATTCATCGTCGAAAGTTTGGTGAGAGGTGAGCTAATCTGGCATACCGAGGCTTTATGTGAACCAAGGTGGCCCTTGAGCGTCACCTTTGTTAGTGACCCTATTTGGTTTGGGCAGAGAGAATATAATGACAGCAATGTGAGGGTAGAAGAAGGGGTAGGCCTTTTGCATTGCCTACACCAAAACGTAACCTCGAATGAGGACTTGCTTGGTTAGGTGCCTTGTTCTCGCCCTCCGGATCTAGGTGATCTGGCAATACGTTTCTAGGGTCTTTGGTGGACTCGGGATTTGAGATCGCTCTCTTGGAACCTTGTCCGAGGGCAAGGGCAGGTATACCAACCAATGAGAGAGGAATTTTTGGTGGGTTCGGGACTGACTCGGGCATGGTTCACAAGACCAGCATGGCGGTAATACTACTCAAAACCAAAGTCAGCACGTCAGTGCTAGGCTAGGCCTACCCTCAATCAAATGAGAATAGAAAGAGGTGGAGAGGAATAACGAGACGATGAAGAGAAGGGGAAATTCGGACATCGATAGACATCGCAGTGGGCAATGCAAGGAGGCGGCGTATCCCTTGTGGACTGCGCTAACTCCTCACAAGGCTCACGACGAGGGTTTCTCTTAGGTCACACGGCAATAGACATGGGATGCAGGGAGAACGACGATAGGCATCGGGCACACTGAGAAAGCTTGCGAACGGCGATGGGTGTTGTCAGGGCCTCTAGCAGGGAGACGATAGGCATTGCCGTCTATGCTAGATGGGCAGCAGAGAAAGACTCCTGCGGGCGGCAACACGCTTCGTTGTCTAGGTTCTTCACCGAGACGTCAAAGCTACGTCTGTGGGCAGTGATGGGCAGCGCTGTCTACAGACTATACTGAGAGAAATAAACAGACATGAAGGAGGGAAAGAAGACTCATGCATGGCGACCTGTGAGACCAAGGTAGAGGCATGCACTACACTGCCGTGCATGGCCTCCGTGAGGGACTCAAAAGAATAAGAGGTAGAAGAGACGAGAGTAGGGAGAGAGAAGAAGAAAAGAAAAAGAAGATAGAGAATATTTACCTCAACCCTAGGGGTACCGACCCAAAGTTTCTCTCACCTCACCCTCTTTCTCAAGTGTAAAACCACAATGGTAAGAAAGAGAAACTTGTATTAAGTGAAAACTCTCTTTTGTGTGTGTGTGTGTATATCCTTTCTGTGTACAATGATGGTATGTTTATACAGAAGTGTGCCCCAAATATAGGTGGATGATCAAAAGTAACCCTAATTGCTGAAAATTAAGATTAAATTAAATTAAAAGAAATTAGAAAATAAGGTGCAAAATGATAGATTTTCCCTTTCCCAACAAGTTGTGGAATTCCATAACAGTCCTTGTGTTGCGCTAGGACTTGCGTGTTCTTGCATGGCTGAACCAGGGTCGTTCTGATGCTCAGTTGAACGTAAGATGATTATTTTCTTGTAGAGCTCAGCATGTCAATCTATTTGGTACCAACTTTGAGCCACAGATCGTGTTTTTAGTACACGATCAAGTGACTTGAAGTTTGAGTAGATCTTGAAACTTCGAAATCGCTAGTGTATTTGTTCCTTAATGTTTTTATGTGTTTTCTTCTTTGAATCACACTAAGCATGCCGCTACGATCACGAGGCACCAAACACAGCTCGATTTGGTGCCCGAACGAAGATTTTGCAAGTTTGGAATTTTGGTAGCAATCAAGGATTCCGGCGATGAAATTTGCAGTTTGTTCGTCGGCTTTGTGTGTGGAATCCAACAGTTTATCATGTACGGGGTTCGGGTCAGAGATGGCACGAGACCTTATGCCCGCAATGGAATTGGTCTCACATCGATCGGGCTCGGGTTTTCTTCACTGATCAACAACTTCTCTCTAGTTTTTCTTCACGCTTGGGTATCGTCACGAGGCATGCCACGTATCGAATTGCTCATCTTGACTAGACGAATATGCTTACCATATTTGAGCACGATCCAACATGGGACGATCGAGAAATGAGCGTCGAAAGTCACTAGTCGTGACTGTCCCTTTAGTGGTGTAGTGTTGCAGGGTTGTCGTACGGGAATAGCGTGTGACTCCTCCTGTTTCACTCTTCCGCCAATAACTTCTTCTTGGAGTGTCCATTTGGGCTGAAACTTGACTCATGGGGATTTTCAACCATGCCGGATCCAATGGTGGTGGTCCCCACAACAATTTGAGATGCTGAAAATGTAACTCTAGTTATAGGGGTCTGTTTCATGGTGCTGGAGGCTAAATCTGCCCGAACTGTTTCTCAGTCTGTACTGCCTTTGAAAGGTCTAAATGCGATGAAACTTGGCAGGAGACTCTTGCAGTTTTGGAGCTGTTTTGAGACTGACCAAATTTTCCATTACTTGCTAGGCATTTATTGAGTGGGAGCCTCATGTTGATGAAAAATACCTTCCAACGTTGCCGACTCTAGATAAGAGGATGGTAAAAACCCCAAGTATGAAATAGTATTCTGCTGGCCTGCAGGTACAAGGGGGCAACTGTACCTAAAGGGGTACTCTTCCTAGACCATAAGAGTGCTCAACCGGTACAAGGACATTCTGAAGCGTACTTCCCTGCTGGTCGCCATTCAGTGCTCGGCGGGCTACTATGACCGTTCCTAGAACGTGATCAAGGTGCTTTGGAAAACCTGGAGCCATGTCAGCAACACATGGCTTCTTGGTCATGGGGAAGCAGGGATGTCTCCGCTAGATCTGTATTTCATTGGTGGGCTGCTGCTCGTCGGTAGTATGTATGACGAGTTTGTGCCCTCAAGCTCGGTCATTTTTGGAAATGAACTGGTCAGGATGGAAGACCCGCCAACTGGGGTTCAAGAGCTGTTTGGAATTTTCCAGCTGCTTTGGTTTGAGATCAAGAAGGGACGCGTCTCCTTCACCCGGTTGGTGGCCTTTTTCTATGGGGATTGTGATGATGAAGCCGGTCCATCACCGAGGAAAGGGGAGTAGGAGGCCCCACCAGTTTTTGAGCTGCAGAAGTAGAATGGGCAAATCTTCCTGGCGGCTCATCTGGTACTTTTCTTGTGCAAGTTTGCTCTCCCCAGCGGAGCAAACATTATCCATCAAGGCACTTTCTATGTGGCATGTGACCTGGCGAGGGGGTGAGCGTATGCACTTGCACAGCCGGTAGTTTGCAACATCTAATTCGACCTAGGAGCTGTGTCTAGGGGAAAATTCTATTAAGGCGATGAAGGAGGGAACGACATAATGGATGGCGAAGCCTTCCCAGGGGACTGCAAGATGCCTTTCCCCATTTCCCCATCCATTACGTATATGGCTGGCTTGGGGCTTATTTCCTGGGCACCTACCTATGAACTGGAGTATTGGACGAAACGATGTGCCCGTTTCTGCTGACGATTGCAGGGCAAAAAGCAATCTTCCATACTCCCGGCCACACGCATAGTTTTTTTTACAATGACCACCTCCACATGAGGAGGCTCGCCTTCCCAGTAGGGAATCTCACAGATCGTGCCTTTGTTGACGAGCTGGGCAAAAGCCTAGACGGTGCTCCTACCACTCATAAGGAGCTGATGTATATGTTGAGTGTCAGGGGTGGGGTTCTTCCCTACTGCACTGTTCACAGTGCGAAACTCGAGGGGTATTTCGCTCATAGATTTGTTTGACAGCACAGGCTCAATCAAGGCTGCCCATTCTTCGTATTCATTGAGAAGTGGCATAGCAAGGCGGCTCGCTGGTAGAAGGGCTAGTTGGGAGCCCATCGGGAGACTTGGCTCCCGAGGCACATCCGCACAGCTTGGGCCACGTGCTTGGAGTTCACAGAGGTCAATAAGTATGTGCTGCCATATTTCGATGGAAGAGTGTGAGTGATTGGAGCCCATGAACACAGTAAGGGCTATTGGGATGTTGGCCACCCCTAAAAAGGGAAGAATTCTCGCTGGAGCAAGGAGACAAGGAAGAGGAAAGTGGCAAGGACTCCTCTGCTGGGGGAGGTATTCACCCTAGGCTTTCCTTGGGACTGGCGCACTGTGACGACCCAAAATTTTAAAATTAGAAAAAAAAAAAAAAAAAAAAAAAAAATAATAATAATAATAATAAAATATGTTTTGCTGCTTTACAATCAGTACGTATCAAAAAATTTTGATTAAGAATATCACTATGAAATTTTGTTACACAATGAACAATGGCTAAGATTTCTTTCTTAACCGTGGAATAGTTTTGCTGAGTAGGATTCCAGGCTTTTGAAGTAAAGCAGACAAGTTGTTCTTTTTCATTTATTTTTTGTTTTAATATTCCTCCTAGTCCAAATTCAGAAGCATCACACTCAATTATTTTGAAAGCATGAGGATTAGACAATGTTAGACAAGGTAACTCCTTGGCTTCGTTTTTTATTTTTCGAACTGCATTTGTATGCTCAATAGTCCACTTGGGTGGATTCTTTTTTAATCTATCAAATAGAGGCTTAGCGTCCAAAGCTAAATTTTTGTAAAAATCTGAAATATAATTTAGATAGCCTAAAAATCTTTGAAGTTCTGTTTTATTTAATATAACATCAGGGAATTTGTTTGCAAAGTCTATTGCCCTATCAATAGGGATAATACTTCCTTGGAAAATATTGTGACCTAAAAATCTAATTTTAGTTTGGCAAAGACTGATTTTCTTGGCTGAGACAACCAATCCGAAAGATTTGATTGCATTTATTAATATATTCAAATGCTTGAAATGTTGTTCAATGTTTTCTGAAAATACTAAAACATCATCTATATATACAATCATAAATTTCATATATGGGTTAAAAATATCATTCATTATATTTTGAAATTCTGAAGGAGCATTTTTTAGTCCAAAAGGCATTACGTTCCATTCATGCTGCCCCAAGGGGACATTAAAAGCAGTCTTATATCTGTCTTTTTCAGATATCTGTATTTGCCAATATCCTGATTTTAAATCAAATTTAGAGAATATGCATTCATTGACAAGTTTATCAAGTAGATCTTTTTTATTAGGTATAGGATACTTGATCCATTTAAGTACCTAATTTAAAGGTTTATAATTTATCACCAGTCTTGGTACTCCTCGCTCCTTCTCTGCTGCCTTTTCTGCATAAAAAGCTGAACAACTCCAAGGAAATACTTTTTCTGATCAATTTTTTCTGGAGTAATTCATCAATTTCTTTTTTACATATTTCAAGGAGTTTTGGATTCATCTGTATGGGCCTAGCTTTAGTTGGTATTTTATTTTCATTAAAATTCTCCTCATAAGGTAAACTGACTATATGTTTTTTCCTATTCCAAAAGGCATTGGGTAAATCATTATAAATTTGTCTTTCTATTGTTCTTTTAATATTCTCAATTCTTTCCTTATTTTCTGGTAAACATATTTTTTCTTCTATTACTTTATATTTTATTTCCTCTTTTAGTTGGCATAGAAATTTTTCTTTATTTTCTATTTTTTGCTTAATAGTATTAATTTCCTATACTTTTGGTTTATCTATAAAATCAAATTTTACCTTATGTCCTTTTAGATTTGATTCAATTCATGTGCTATCTATTTTCAAGGGATATAATAAATTAAAAAAAGGAGTGCCAAGTATAATCGCTTGGCTTAATCCTTTTACCATTATGAAAGGCATTTCAAAGTAATTTCCATTATTACATATTGTAGTGTTGGACAATTTATAATTAATTATGAATCTGCTATCATCTGCTGTATTACGTATTTGCGTTGTTTTGCTGAAATATTTTGTATAAACCAGTCCTTCATTTATACAATTAAGATTCGCTCCTGAGTCTAATAATGCTAAAGATTGAAAACTGTATTCTTTATGTACTATTATTCTAATTAAAGTAAACCATTTCTGAGTAATAACTTTATCTAATAATTTTAGATAATTACTATCAGATATAGGCTTTTTTGCTGTATCAGATGATTCTAGAGTATCAACCATTGGAGATACCATGGGCGGTATTATGTTTTTGTGTGAATTTAAAAGATCATCAAATTCTAACTCATCATCAGAATTATTTTCAGAAAAATCAGCAGTCATTTCTAGAATTCTTATTCTATTTTTAAGGTGCTGAATTTCATATTTCACCTCATTTATTTCTTATCTTAATTCAAAAATAGAAGGTTCTTTATGAACAATATATTTTTTACTATTCAGTCGTACTATATTCTTCATGGGTTTTAATTAGAGGGGCTGGCTTCTTTTTTGATTTAGCCATTTCTATATATTGTGTCAAAGCTTCTCTTTTGGCTTTTGGATCAACTATTTTATCTATTAGATCTATAATTAAATTTTCTTCATTTGTAAGTGTAGTAACAGACTTACAGAAACAATCTTCCATATCTTCATCAGAGTCTGAACTACTCAATATTAAATTTTTATCTTCTATTCTTCCGATAAGGGACTCAGTCTCTGAGTTTGAAGTATCTGATTCTTTTTCTATCTGAAGTATATCATATATTTGATTTTTTATCTCTTCTTCAAGTTGTAAGGCATTGATTTTCCTTTTTACTTTACAATTATTCTTATAATGGCCTACTTTCCCACAATTATAACATACTAGGATTTTTCTCTTTCCTTTTTTGAATTTGGTTTTTGGGGCAAATTTTTTAGTAAATTTTTCCTTAATATCTTTTTTCTGGCCAAATTTTGATTTCTTATTTTTATTTTTCCTTTTATATAATTTATCAGATGGAGATATTGTATTATAACCAAATTGTTCACATAAATCACCCAATTCTTTCTTACCAGTCATTGTTTGTTTATCAGTTGCCTTGTTAACTTAGGTCCATACACAGAGCAAGACCTTCTACACAGATTTCTGCAAATAATTCTCCAAGAGTATAAAGAGAATATGGAATTATTCCTCCATTCTTATTTTTTAATCTATTTTTCACCTTTTCAGCAAATAGGTATGGTAATCCTGCTATGAATTTTTCTTTCTAATGGTCCGCACTACTATCTTCTCGTGACAGAAGTCGTAAGAAAAATACGTCTTTATACCATTTGTAGTGGGATAATGTTGGACACCTTAAATTAGATAGTAGATCTTCTGACCTAGCATCTAACAAGGAAGTACTCCCCACAAAATGAAGGGTTATGGCATACATAAGTGTATTGACTGCGTCGCTTTCACTATGGGGTATATCTTGATTGAGTTCATTTGTTGGTGTCCATTGTCTTGTAGCACTTAAAATTTGATGTTTTGAGGATTCACTCATCTAAAAATCCCACCATCCGCGTAACCATCCTGTAAATCCACAGACAATAGCTTTGGCCACTTCTTGGTCATGATTTCTTGCTATCTTGCAGGCAGTAGCATACATGGTTATATGCTTCATAGTATCAAGTATTTGATGGCCTGACATACCATCAATATTCCAATTAACAATTGTCCTACTAGAGTAGAATACAATACTAGAAATTAAATCTTTATCAAACTTTATATCAACAGGGGTTGGCCTAGTATGATACATTCTAGTAGATTGGGCAGTAGATCTCCATTTTCTTCTATAGTCTATTCTATTGATATTATCTTCTTTGAAAGCTTCTTCTATGTTGATTATTTCATCATTATCAGCTGAGTCTTGTTAAAGGACCATGGCCTCTGATTCAACAATTATTCCTTTACCCTTTTTATCTTTTATACTTAACTAGGCTAATTTTTTTACTAATTCATCCACTAGCTCTTTATTCTCCTCTTTCCTCTTTATTCCTTTCAAATTGAATCTTGTTTCATTAATCTCAAGAGGAGGCTTGAATAATACAACCTTCTTTTCTTCTTGTATTTTCTTTTGAGGCTTTCATATTAAATTTTCAATCCTCGTAGTTTGCTTACCAATAGATTGTAAGTAAAAATTGGCGTAATTACTTTGTTCTATTATGTGTGGAATCATTTCAATCTTATGGCCAGGCTCATTAATGGTCAATTTATATGGGGAGGCTTTTGTCTCTGGTCTACCTTTTAATATTCCTTTTATCTGAAGTCCTCTTTCAGTAGGATGCATGCTTTGTATTTCTTCACCTTCTGTTGTATAAAAAGTTTGATATGGATTTCTGAAGTATTTATTTCAAAATTGGGGATGGGAATATCTTTTTCTTTGAGGGTTGCTTTTAACCAATCAAAGAATCCTATGTTCTGTTTATTCTTTTTTATAAATTTATTAAACCTTTTATGAAAGGCATCCAATAATTTTTGCGAGAATTCTACAAGATACCATTCTCTTATTTTTCTATTGCTTTCAGACAGATAGTCATTTTTTAAGTATTCTATATCAACTTTTTCCTTTTTCTGAAGTGTCAAGACCTGAAAGTCAAGGTCTGAGAATGTAAGTTCACTTCCTGATGGACTAGGATCACAAGGTTTGTATACAGGGATATGTATATTGCTACTAGTTCATGTTAATCCTTGAATTAAGGGTTTGTCTTGTAAAGATGACGTAGAATGTCTGGATGATTCTTCTAGGAGGTCTTATTATATTATCTGAAAAATTTAGTCTAGCCTTTCGATTGGAACTGAACTGGATTTCAATATTTCCATCCGGGTGTTCAATTATTTGATCTGGCTCATTATTGATAGGGGTTCTGTATTGTTGATTTTCATTATGGATAGACCAATTTTCTGGAAGAACAATTTGATACCAATTAACTGATTTTGGAATGACAGTATTGGATTTTTCCATATTTGTTTGGAAAAATACTGTTTGTCCCTTGGTATCCATTTGGAAGACATTTGGATTTAATGTATTTATAACTTTATAACATATTCTATAAATCAAAGCTATGTTTTGAGATCCTGGATTCATATCGAATCCTTGGGTTTTTATATTAAGGGTAAGTACTTTAAAGAGGTTGGGATCTATTAAAGAAACTGAATAATTAGAGAAACAATTAAAATAAATAGGACCACTGCATAAACTAGATTCTACTACTCCTAGCAGGGAATCCATAAATTTATTATGTCTACTATCTCTAAAGCATAATAATATTGAATTATTTAATCCTAACCTTGTAAGGGGTTTTACTGCTATTTGTATAGGACCTATATGCAAATACTTATAGTCTTTATTTTTATGAGTTTGGATCACTTTATTAGATAATAGTGGAAAACTCACTTTATTAACTGATAAGCTTTGTTCTACAGTTTTTATTGCATAACCGATTTAAATTCAAAGGTGCCTTTTTTATAAATATCTGTGATAGGAACTCTTGGTATGTTCCAATTGTGTATTTGTTTCTCTATATGATCAATTATTATTTCTTCTTTATTTTTAGTCCTTAGTGTTTTGTTAGATGATGATAATGTCTTATTGGATAGCGTCCTAATAAAATTTTCCATTAAGGTAACGGATGAATATTCGAGTCTAATAGATTTACGTCACGATGCCTTTTCACAGCTCTCCTGGCCTTTGTCGGCGATAGACTACTATTGCCTCAGTTTCAACTCTCGGACTTACCTTTGATTGGTAAATTTTATTAAGTTGTTAACCTTTAAGATATTATTATCAGCTTTCAATTCACTATTGATTACCTACTTTTGGCTCTGATACCAACATAAACCAAAATCTATTTTATGAGCTTATTTAAGCTTTTATCAATAGTTTTTATATGAAGCTATATGAAGATTCTAACAAATCCTAGATAAAGCAGCACAATTACCACTATAAGCAAAGAAAAGGGAGAAATATCAAGCACGATCCAGTTAGTATAAGTGATATCTCTAATCTTAATATTAAATATAATTTTGATTTGCATGCCATAAGAAACACTTACAATAAGGAAAGTATGGGCAGAAAGTATGAGCAGATTACAAAATAATACCAAAATATTAAAGACTTACATATTACATATACAAAAGCTGGAGAAGAGCTTCCACTCTTCAGGACAATAAGTCGGCAAGCTATTAATATTACAGTCACACATTCACTCAATCTTTCGAGTGGTTAATGATACACCACCGGATATACAGTACACTCAGAATAGAGAAATAGAAAGAAGAGAGAGACAGAGCAGAAGGACTAAAGAGACAGAAAAGAGTAGAGGAATGACAAGAGTATTTTCATGGAAGACAGAGGTTAAGAGGGAGATCTAGAACTGGGCCATTGCAGGGTTGTATTGAAAATTTAAAAAGAAAGATTATAGATATTTACCCGAGAATGGAGTGGAGATCCAAGGCCGAGAAAAGAAATGCTCTGAAGAATTTTTAACTCTGGCTCTTGAGCAGGAAGTAAGAGAGTAGAAAAGAGCAGTGAGAAAGAAGAGAGCAGCGAGGAAACTCCATCTGCGGATGCTCAACTAATGGCAGGTCTTCAGGTTTTATAGCCCCGAGTTTGAAAAGGCTATAAATTATTTCCTATTTCTAGATGCCATCTCAAAAGCTGGAACAATGCTTACTATCAAGCTCATCAAACAAGTAGCTCTTCTCTCTCTCCAACGTGAGTCCTCTCTCTCTCTCTTTATTCTTTTTATTATTATTACTCTCTCATAATCATTATTTTCTCTTCCCCTCTCATGATATTAATAATGATGATATCATTATTCTCTCTAATTATGTTATTATCACCTCATAATACTATATTATCTATTCTCCCTCTCCCTATTATTTTTATTATTATTATTACTCTCTCATAATCTTTATTTTCTCTTCCCCACTCATGATATTAATAATGATGATATCATTATTCTTTCTAATCATGTTATCATCATCTCATAATACTATATTATCTCTCTACCCCTTGCATATAAAGAATATAGTTAAACTAATTTTATTTTTTCACTCTTCCCCCTCTCATAATATTAATTATAATATCATTATTCTCTTTAATAATATTCATATCAGCAATCATTACTTTATAATAATCTATTTATTAGTTTATCATTCTCTCTCTATCTTCTCCTCTCATATAAAAACGAATTTTTATACTCACCTCTCTCTCTCTCTCTCTCTCTCTTCCCTTATCATATTAATACTATAATATCCTTATTCCATCAAATTATAATAATTTTATTAAAGATACTATATAAAATTGTGATGATGTAGAGACCATGTCTTATAAATTAGAGTATCGGTAAAATGATAGATAATATCACAATCTTATACAAAAAAATTTAAACCATACCTTTCCTTATATTTTTGATATATTCATAACTACAATATTCCCACAAAAATGACATTATTCCATAAAAATAGTATTAATAGAACTTCAATTCTATTACCTTTATGAACATATTATATTTATATATATATATATATATATATATATATATATATATATATATATATATATATATATATATATATATATATACGCCTCCTTTCTATATAAACTTATTAATCTATTTTTTTATATATGTAGCCGAAAGCCAGTAATCCCAATTTTGCTCTGGCAATAGTAACACATCTCGTGACATATAAAGGTAAGTGACATCTTCCTCCTAAAAAATAGTTTGTTTTTAAAATAGTGATATTTCAGTCTATCATCTTTATTTTATAAGTTTTATGCGTAAGTGGCCTCATTGTCTTGAAAAATAATCTTTTTAGTAAAAATTGTAATATTTTATGTATTATTAGGAATTTTAAATACTGTAAATTCTTAGAAATAAATTTATTTTTTCTGTCTAGTGTTGAGAATTTTGGATACTGTAAATTATTAGAAATAAATGTGATATTCCGCTTTTAGTAAAATTGTGAGATTTCCTTCTACTGTTTTGAATATTTAGAGATTGTAAAATTCATGTGCAATTGACTGCCTCATTATTTGAAAAACTGGTATTTTTACACGATTGTAGCATGGCTTGATTATTTGTAAATTGGTATTTTCATAAATTATGATAATTCCATATTTAATTTTGGATTCCCATAAGGATTATTCTATTGATACTAGACTGTTGTCATGTTAGATTTCAAGAATGTCCTTTAAAACTTCTACCTTTCATAAATTAATGCCAAAATATTTGACATGTTACTTACAGATATTTTAATGAAAGTGATTGTTTAACTTGCTGCAAGCGAATTCCTATTAATGATTTCAATGATACTTTGCATATATGATGTTGATGTTTTCTGAGGTTAAAAGAAATTCAGAGATAATTTAAGTATATTTGGAACCATCCAGGACACTAGTGGGGTATTTGGACTCATCTGGTACGTCGGTGAGGTATGATTGAACCTGCAGGTAATATTTGGGGGCCATCCAAGACGCTGGTGAGATATTTGGACTCATCTGGGATGTCTGTGAAGTATGATTGGACCCGCAGGGATTATTTGAATCTATACGGTCATACTGGTAGGGATTGTTTGGACTCATCTGGTATATCGGTGAGGTATGATTGGACCTGCTGGGATTATTTAGACCCATCCAGGACACTGGTGGGGTATATAGGTGACCTACTTGGGATGCCAGTAGGGTATTTTGTGAAATATTTTGAATGATACATTTCAGTTAAAATGTTGATATGCATTTCCATCATTTGGATATATTTAATTGTGCATTTCTGAAATTGAAATTGTTATTTCATAAATGTTTTTGCTCGAAGTTCCTCTTCATGTTGTTTTTAATATACATTTTTTAAAAAAAATTTATATCTTTTAATTATGATTATTTTTAGGACCATGATGATCACTTATTGAGTAGTCAAGCTCATCAAACTGTTATGAATCCTTTTCAGAGCAATGGCAATCTTATCATGCAGCACGAGTAGCTTGGGAGAAATGATAATCAAAATCAAATATTTTTGTAACTTTGGTTCCATCAAAATTGTAAAATCTTCATACTGACATAAGTTGAAAATGTACTTTGTACAGATGGAAAACTTTTGTATGGACTTTCCTGTTAATATTTGTTATGAGTAGACTTTGTACAAACACTTAGAAATGGAAAAATATCTAGCCTTCATGTTAATACCAGTTGTGAGCTGACTTTGTACAGATTAAAATTACATTATTTGATGCAATAAAAATATACAAGTAGGAATTTTAAATTTGAGTGATATATAGATAGTATAAAAATGGCCTGTCGCACCTCAAGAGTGTTAGTGAACTTGGGGTGTGACAATTTTGGTATCAGAGCAATAGGTTTAGGATTCCTAGGAAATCTGAAAGAGAATACTCTAAGTGTACAACTACGATGTCAAGACCTCGTGTAACTGGAGTTAACATGGAAGGAATTCCTAGAGCTTTGGAAAATATGGCTACCCTTATGCAGCATCAAATAGAGAATAACAATTCACCGAGACAGCCAGTTACAGGAAATGGTGGGTGTAGTATCGAACAATTTAAGAAATTAAACCCACCTTCCTTTAAGGGTATTGCGGATCTACTAGAAGATGAGGGATGAATTATTCACTTGGAAAAAATATTTTTAGTGATAGAATGTCCAGATGATAAGAAAGTCACCTTAGCAGTCTTTATGTTGGAAGGTGAAGCTGAACATTGGTGGCGGATGGCAAAAAGAATACTAGTCCTAGAAAATAAATCCTTGACTTGGGGAAGCATTTCGAGAGACATTTAATGAGAAGTACTTCCCAAATTTTATTCGAGATAAAAAAGAAATGGAATTTTTGGAATTAATTCAAGGAAACAAGACGATAGCACAATATGAGGCCAAGTTTACTGAATTGGTCAGGTTTGCCCCACATATGGTCAATAATGAAGTAAAAAAGGTGAAAAAAATTGAAAGGGGCCTCAGACCAACGATTAGAAGCAAACTACCAGCCTTAAAATTAAGAACTTATGCTAAAATAGTAGATCGAGCTCAAATTGTTGAGAAGGATTGCAAAGATTATCAAAAAAGGAAAAACTAGAAAGGTCAAGCTATGCCCAATAATCGACAACAATTTGAAACGGCAAACAAAAGACCAAGGCCGGAACCATTTCAAGTCCCACCAGAGCCTTATAAGAGATGTGGAAAGAAACATAGGTTGACACCCTGTTACTGGGAAACTGGAGCTTGTTTCCAATGTGGGAAGCTGGGACACAAGATGAAAGATTGTCCAACTTAAAAAATGCATCAACATGCGAAGCCTGGAGAAGCAGAACAAAAACCCCAGACAAAGGGAAGAGTATTCGCAATTACCCAGAAAGACGCATAGGCCTCAAATTCAGTGATCCAAGGTACTTTTACTATCTTCCAAAAGTTAGCTCATATTTTGATTGATCTTGGATCTACTCATTCATTTGTATTATCACATTTTGCTTGCCACTTAAAGGTAGAACCAAAACAATTGGAATACACTTTGGAGGTAGCCACACCTACAGGGGATTCAATTGATACCAATTTAATATACAAATCTTGAGTAATAATGATAGAAGAAAAGGAACTGTTGGTGGATTTAATACTCTTAGAAATATATGATTTTGATGTAATTTTAGGCATGGATTGGCTCTCAGCTTACCATGCAAGTGTTGATTATTACAAGAAAAGGGTTACATTTTGTATACTAAATCAACCAGTATTTTATCTAGTGGGTATTAAAGAAGCCTCCCCACCATATTTAGTCTCCTCCATTCAAGATAATCACCATCTTTTAAAAAGGATGTCAAGCCTTTCTTGCTTATGTTATGGAAGATAAAAAAGAAAGGATAAACTTGAATGTCATTCCTGTTGTTCAGAAATTTCCTGATGTATTTCCTGAGGAATTGCCAGGATTACCCCCTGACAGGGAAATCGAATTCTCCATGGAGTTACTTCTCGGAACAACCCCAATTTCCAAAGCTCCTTATCGAATGGCACCTGCAGAACTTAAGGAACTTAAATAACAACTGGAAGAATTATTAGATAAAAGTTTTATTAGACCCAATGTGTCACCTTGGGGTACTCCAGTATTATTTGTTAAAAAGAAAGATGGATCCATAAGGTTGTGTATTGATTATTGACAGCTAAACCAGGGGACAGTGAAAAATAAGTATCTATTACCTAGAATTGATGATTTATTTAATCAAATAGAAGGATCACAAGTATTTTCAAATATTGATCTCAGATCTGGATACCATTAGCTTAAGATTAGAAGTAATGATGTTTCCAATACAGCTTTTAGGACAAGATATGGACATTATGAATTCTTAGTTATGCATTTTGGATTAACTAATGCACTGGTGGCATTTATGGATTTGATGAATCGAGTCTTTAAGCCCTTTATGGATAAGTTTATTGTGGTATTCATCGATGATATTCTAATCTAGTCCAAGGATCTAGAGGAACATGAGCAACATGTAAGATTAGTATTGCAATTATTAAGAGAAAAGAAGTTGTATGTCAAACTAAGTAAATGTGAATTTTGGCTAGAGCAAGTAACATTGTTAGGACATGTAATATCAAAAGAAGGTTTATCAGTTGATCCTTCAAAGGTTGAAACCGTTGTTATTGGAAACAACCAAGTAATGTGACTGAAGTTTGAAGTTTTTTAGGATTGGCATGATATTATAGAAGATTTGTAGAAGGATTCTCTCGAATTGCAACCTCATTAAATCGATTGACACAGAAAAATGTCAAATTTGAATGGACAAAAGAATGTGAGGAGAGTTTTCAATAACTAAGAGCTCAATAGACTTCCTAACTATTCCTGAGGGGAGTGGAGGATTTGTGATTTATAGTGAAGCTTTACATAAAGGCTTTGATTGTGTATTAATGCAACATTGAAAGGTAGTGGCATATGCATTCAGATAGTTAAAAGAATATGAGAAGAAGTATCCAATTCACGACTTGGAATTGGCTGCAATAGTATTTGCATTAAAAATTTGGAGGCATTATCTGTACGGTAAGAACTTTGAAATATGTACAAATCATAAGAGTCTGAAATATCTCCTTTCCCAGAAAGATTTAAATAAGCGACAAGTAAGATGGATGAATTTCCTAAAAGATTATGATTGCACGATCCAGTATCATTCAGGAAAGGCTAATGTTGTGGCAGATGCTCTAAGTATGAAGTCTACAGGAATGCTAGCTCATCTAATGATTCGAGAGATGAAATGGTTGGAAGAGATAATGGTTTGGCATCCGACCCTACCCCTTAATGGTAGGGTAGGAATGGTTGCCAACGTAAGAGCTGAACAACTAGTTCAACAAATTCAGATAACACAAAAAGGGGATCCTCAATTTACAAAAATTATAGAAGAAGTAAAGCTAGAAAAAAAAGACGAATTCTCTATAAGCGATGATGACTTACTAAGATTCAGAGGTCGGATCTGCATCCCTGATGATGAAAATGTGAAGAAAGCGATAGAAGAAGCACAACACTCCCGTTATACCGTTCATCCTGGGAGTACCAAGATGTACCAAAACTTGAAGAAAACCTTATGGTGGAATGATATGAAAAAAGAAATAGCATTATTTGTTTCCAAGTGCCTAACATGCCAACAAATAAAAGCTGAGCATCAGAAGCCCGCTGGACTGTTGCAACCCTTATCAATATCAGAATGGAAATGTGAGCACATTTCTATAGACTTTATCTCCGGTTTGCCAAAGACAAATTCAAAACACAATAGCATTTGGGTTATTTTGGACCGACTAACCAAAACTGCCCACTTTCTACCGATTCGTACGACCTACACTTTGGATCGACTAGCCCAGTTGTACATCAAGGAAATAGTATGATTGCATGGAGTTCCAGTCAATATTGTATCAGACATGGACACTCGGTTTACTTCGATATTTTGGGTTAGATTGCAGTCTGCCATGGGGATAAGGCTCACCTTTAATACTGCATTTTATCCCCAAACTGATGGGCAATCAAAGAGGACTAATAGGAACTTAAAAGATATGCTAAGGGTCTGTGTCACGGACTTCACAGAAAGTTAGGATGACCATTTACCCTTGGTTGAGTTTGCCTATAATAACAGCTTCCAATCCAATATTCAGATGGCACCATATGAAGCGCTATATGGAAGGAAATGTAGGTCACCCGTTTATTGGGGCGAGGTTAGTGAAAGAAAGGCTTTAGAACCAGAAATTGTACAGATAATGTCAAATAAAATAGCATTAATTCAGGAAAGGCTCAAGACAGCTCAGAGTCGACAAAAGAGTTATGCTGATAACAGACGGAAATACCTTGAGTTTGAGATAGGTGATCGGGTCTTTCTAAAGGTATCACCAACCAAGGGCATCATGAGATTCGGTAAGAAAAGAAAACTAAGCCTACGCTACATCGGACCATTTGAAATACTGGAAAGAATCAGTAGCGTGGCATATAGACTGGCCTTACCACCCGAATTAGAAAACATACATAATATTTTCCATGTATCCTTATTACGAAAACATCAGCCTGAACCATCCCATATCCTAAAATATGAACCTTTACCAATCAAAGAGGACCTGACCTTTATTGAACGGCCAATTCTAATACTAGATAGGAGTGTGCATGTGTTACGCAACAAGGAAATTACTCTGATCCGTATATTGTGGCAATATCATTCAAGGGAGGAGTCAACTAGGGAACGAGAAGACGAAATCAAGGAAAAATACCATGT
Source organism: Amborella trichopoda (assembly GCF_054954075.1). NCBI lineage: Eukaryota > Viridiplantae > Streptophyta > Magnoliopsida > Amborellales > Amborellaceae > Amborella > Amborella trichopoda. The sequence continues at coordinate 17,329,305 of NC_142340.1, forward strand.
TCTATTTCAGAAATTAGGTATGAAAATTTAGAGGACTAAATTTCTTTAAGGGGGGGAGAATATGATGATCCAAAATTTTAAATTAGAAAACAATAACAATAATAATAATAATAATAATAATAATAATAATAATAATAATAATAATAATAATAATAATAATAATAATAATAATAAATAATGATGGTAATAATAGCAAATAGCAAATAAATATATATGTATGATAAAAATATTGAAATTTGAAAATAAAATATAAAGTATGGACCATGATGTTAAAAGTATGCCATGGTACCATCCCTTTTATTCCAGACCATTTTGTATCAAAAAAGTTTAAGAGAAACAATAAAATAATATCCAAATGAGGTGTCCATCATTAGTGTGAAGTAGCATAAAAAGAATGATAGGTGCCTAAAAAAAGAATGAAAGGTGGCACAAAAGACATGAGGTGGCTTAAAAATTAAAATAAAAAGGGACACATGGTTGAACATGTCTCACAAGCAAAAGGGTTCTTCCTCATTACAAAAAGGCTTCCTCCTCCTCATGAGCTTATTATCAAGCTCATCAAACAAGTAGCTATTCTCTCTCTCCAACGTGAGTCCTCTCTCTCTCTCCCTCTTATTCTTTTTATTATTATTACTCTCTTATAATCATTATTTTCTCTTCATATCTCATGATATTAATAATAATTCTCGCTAATTATGTTATCATCACCTCATAATACTATATTATCTATTTTCTCTCTCCTGGTTATTCTTTTTATTACAATTGCTCTCTGATAATCATTATTTTCTCTTCCCCTCTCATGATATTAATAATGATGCTATCATTATTCTCTCTAATTATATTATCACCACCTCATAATACTATATTATCTCTCTCTGCTCCTCTCATATAAAGAATATAGTTAAGCAAATTTTATTTTCTCTCTCTTCCCCTCTCATAAAATTAATTATAGTATCATTATTTTCTTTAATAATATTCATATCATCAATCATTACTTTATAATATTCTATTTATTAGTTTCTCATTCTCTCTCTATCTTCTCCTCTCATATAAAAATGAATTTTTATACTCACCTCTCTCTTTCTCTTCCCTTCCCATATCAATACTATAATATTCTTATTCCACTAAATTATAATAATTTTATTAAAGATAGTATATAAAATTGTGATGATGTAGAGACTATATGTTATAAATTAGAGTATGGATAAAATGAAAGATAATATCACAATTTTATACAAAAAAATTTAAACCAATACCGTTCTTTATATTTTTATATATTCATAACTACAATATTCCCACAAAAATGACATTATTCCATAAAAATAGTATTAATAGAATTTTGATTCTATTACCTTTATGAACATAATTTATATATATACTCCTTCTTTCTATATAAACTCATTAATCTATTTTTCCATACATGTAGCCGAAAGCTAGTAATCTCAATTTTACTCTGGCAATAGTAACACATCTCGTGACATATAAAGGTAATTGACATCATCCTCTTGAAAAATAGTCGGTTTTTAAAATAGTGATATTTCAGTCCATCATCTTTATTTTATAAGTTTTATGCGTAAGTGACCTCATTGTCTTAAAAAATAATCTTTTTAGTAAAATTGTAATATTTTATCTATTATTAGGAATTTTAAATACTATAAATTCTTAGAAATAAATTTATTTTTCCTGTCTAGTGTTGAGAATTTTGGATATTGTAAATTATTAGAAATAAATGTGATATTTCTGCTTTTAGTAAAATTGTGAGATTTCCTTCTACTGTTTTGAATATTTAGAGATTGTAAAATTCATGTGCAAATGACTGCCTCATTATTTGAAAAACTAATATTTTTACGCTTGATTGTAGCATGGCCTGATTATTTGTAAATTGGTATTTTTATAAATTGTGATAATTCCGTATTTAATTTTGGATTCCCATAAGGATTATTCTATTGATACTAGACTGTTGTCACGTTAGATTTCAAGAATGTCCTTTAGAACTGCTACCTTTCATAAATTATTGCCAAAATATTTGACTGGCTACTTACAGATATTTCAATGAAAGTGATTGTTTAACTTGCTTCAAGCGAATTCCTATTAATAATTTCGATGACACTTTGCATAAGTGATGTTGTTGTTTTCTGAGCTTAAAAGAAATTCAAAGATAATTTAAGTATATTAGGTATGATTGGACCTGCAGGTATTATTATAAGCTCATCCAAGACGCTAGTGGGATATTTGGATTCATCTGGGAAGCCGATGAGGTATGATCGGACCCGCAGGGATTGTTTGGACCTATACAGTTATACCGGTAGGGATTGTTTGGACTCATCCAGTATGCCGGTTTTCAAATGTATACCGTTCATTCTAAACAGGAGCTTCTTCTAGGACAACACCAGCATTCCCTTCTCACTCATGTGACCAAGTCTCTTGTACCACAACTCAATTGTACTCTCATTCTCCACTACATATATAATGCCTTTGGAGAGCTTTGCCTGTAATAAGTACAATGTCGAACACTTTTTGCCTTTTGCCACAATCATAACACCCTTGGTGAACTTCCATTGGCCATCACTGAAGGTATTACAGAACCCCTCATCAGCAAGTCTATCTGCATAAATTAAATTCAAACGAATGTCAAGAATATATTTCACATACTTGAGAAGTAACCTAGTGCCAGTATTGGTTTTCAAACAAACATCTTCTATGCCAACAACTTCGGCCAAACCATCAGTGCCCATCTTTACAACCCCAAAGTCACTAGGTATATAAGATGTGAAGAAGTCCTTCTGAGATGTAGCATGAATGGAAGCACCACTGTCAATCACCCAACTTGTCTCATGGCATGCAAGGTTAACAACATTAGTATCATATAATCCTCGGAACTGGTGGCAACTCGATCGTCATCACTGTCAATATCTTTCTTCCTTTGTTTATCTTTGCTTTTTTACTCTCTCTCTTCAATTTCCGACAATATTTCTTGGTATGGCCCTTTAGACCACAATGATAACACTAAATATTTGCAAACCTGTTGGACTTACTTCTGCCTTGTCTCTATTATTCAGACCTCGACTCTTACTCCTCCCCCATTTCTCTGTGACCAATGTATCTAATTGTGAAGAGGAACCATGTGACTTTCTTCTCATCTCTTCATTTAGAACACTCCAACTCTTAGCCAAATCCATCGAAATTATACCATCTGGAGCTGAGTTAGATAATGACGTCCTAAACGTCTCCCACGAGTCTGGCGAAGTACCAAGAAACCATAATCCCTGTATCTCTTCATCAAACTTGATACCCATCGTGGCCAACTGATTAATGATTCCTTGACATGAATTCAAATGATTTGTCAATGGAGTTCCATCTTGGTATCTCAAAACCATCATCTGTTTGATCAAAAATAGTTTATTGTTCCCGATCTTTGGAGTATACAATTGCTTGAGCTTGAACCATAAAGTGCATGTGTGTGTCTCTCCACTAATATGGTTCAACCTATCATCATCCACCCACTATCTAATGTACCCACACACTTGCTGATGAAATATATTCTAATCCCCATCAGTCTTATTAGCGGGTGTCTCACTAGCGAAAACCGATAGATAATAATCTTTCACATAAAGAAGGTCCTCCATTTTTCCTTTCCAAACATGATAATTTGAACCATTTAAAGTGATAATTCTACTTATATTAGTTTCCATTGTTCAACCCAAGATAAATAATTCAGCAATCACAAAGCTTAAACTCAACAACCACAATGCTTTGATACCACTTTGTTGGGGAGAAAGACAAACCGGGCAATCCTCGATCAACAAGCACAATGGAACAAAACCATTATTCCCCTCTTGAGTGGACCTAATAGGAAGTAATCAAGTAGAGAGTAATATATCAAACACAATAAAGGCAATTATCAAGCTCCCAAATCAGCAATCAAATGCACCATAAATACACACATAGACACCACCAATTTTTACGTGGAAAACCTCCCCAAAGTGAGGAATAAAAACCATGGGACCGTAGTCCACCCAAAGCTTCCACTATCACCAAATAATGGGAATACATAAGAGTCTTTTCTAGTTAAAATTAGAGGCATACAACAATACCATTATCAACAATAATATATTCTTGGCAAATATCATAAACAAGATGAACTCCAAAAAGAGAAAATTGAAGAGATCTCACCAAAATAGAGGCAGTAAAGACGGCTTTGTAGAACTGAATTAGAGGACTCTGAACATTAATCATACCGTTCAGAAAGAAGAACCATGTGTTGCGAACTTGCTCTCAAAATTTCAGCTCAATCAGACTACAAATGACCATTTAATCGAGCTCTTAATAATGACTGTACAGTGTCTCAAAACCCAGAGTTTTTTCCTCTCCTTTTTGTTTTCTACAGGCAGCACACCTTCTTCTCTCCTTTTTAATCTCGCTTCTTGAGACCGAATGAGGAACACCCTCATTTAACAAATAATGCGCACAATGACTGAAATACCCGTACTCCATATGGGCTTTTAAACTATATGGGTTCACCCAAAAAGAATGATGAACTTTGGGCCATCCTCCACATGGAGGGAAACCCAACCCAATAGAATCATGAGGTTAAAGTGTAACGGGTACATAACTAAGAGGGTTGAGAGTCACCTCTAGTTAGGTTTGCAATAAAATACCTCATGGCAGTTATGGCCAGGGATTGAGTATAATTATGAATTTTGGCCTAAGAATTTTAGAGCTCAAGTCTTGATGAGAATAAGCCTTATGTGAAATGGTTAGAGGTTAACGTTTAAGGGGTACATAACTAAGAGGGTTGAGAGTCACATCTAGTTAGGTTTGTAATAAAATACCTCATGGCAGTTATGGCCAGGGATTGAGTATAATTATGAATTTTGGCCTAAGAATTTTAGAGCTCAAGTCTTGATGAGAATAAGCCCTATGTGAAATGGTTAGGTTTTAGAAGATATAAGCCAAATATACACCATCACAGATGAGTAGCCACTTTCAAGGAAAGATCCACTTAAAAGAGTTATGCACATATGTCGAGAGAGGACTCCAACATCCAAAAGAGTGTGTGTCTTTATGGTGCACCGGTAATCCACTACAACCGAAGAGTTTGGTCATCTATTGGGTTGACACTGATGATCCAGGCATATGCCCCTGCCACAGTCTGTGGGACATTGGTCTCGTTCGGTTTACTTAAGAAAATGACATGATTGCCGGACTAGCCGATTGGATTGCCTACTTACCTACTTTCATTTCCTAAATGATTATAATTTCCCTCTAAATACTTTTCTTGGATGCCAAATTGATAGAGAATAGTTAGAAATTATTTTTGGATAGTTTTAGAAATTTCGAAGAATTTCTCTAGAGTAAAAATTTTTGGTTTTTTTAAAAAATTTATTTTGGAGAAATTCCATTTAAGGACCACCGGCATGTATCACAGATGTGACGCCCAAATGGTCAATGGGTGCTACATGGGTCCCATGGCAAACATGTCATGCCTACGTTGATGACGTGGGCGATATCAAGCCCTAGTGTGCCATGTCCTTATGAGCTTGTTTGTTGTGGCCTTTATTCTTGTTAGCTCTATTTTATGATTTGTAGCATATGTAGAGATTCGGCACATGTGCTTGGCACCTCAATCAACAATTTTTTCCTTTATTTTAATGACTTAGATCCAATTGAAATTAATCCTTTTTAGCCAGTACAATGTGGGATGATTTGACTGTATAAATGTATGAGTCATGACAACACGTTTGAGCAATACAACACGTGTGAGTTATGACATCACATATGGGTATTATGACAATTAGGGAAAGAAACCCATGTTCTTCAACTTGAAAACATAACTGAGACAGAAAGGAAAATGGAGGGGCATGCCTCTCCTAGGCCATTTCTTACATGAAAGTCGCATGTGCAATTTTGGCATCCCACATAAGTTTGATTTGAAATTTGAGTTTTAATTCACGCGGAAAATTTGGCAATGAAATTATGGTTTAAGGGGATAATAGTGAGAAATTTCATCCACTCACTTAGATAGCAAGATGGAGTAATGAGTGGCAAGATCTTGCTACCTCTCTCAAACCATGAATAATTTTAATCAAAGGCCTAAAATGGATCTAGCTAAAGAAGCTATACAACTGTATCAGCTCTCGTAATGTAATTAGGTTTCATTCATGTGAGAGGAAGCCATCCTTGATGAGCAATTCCCCTATATTTCTTCTTCATTTGGGAGCTTAGAGATTGAGAAGTAGAAGAGATTGAGACGCCATAGCCATATGTGTATGTGTGAGAGATAGACATTTGAAGAGAGAGACTTGGAGAGCCAAAAACTACACAACTTTGGGACTCCATTCCCATGCAAAGAAGGATCCCCCACGCCATTCATGCTTATCTTCTTGGGTGAGTTTCATGCATTTACGGCAAGGTATTGAGTCTTCCTTGGCTCATGCTTTCATTCATTTCAATAGCCTTCCATGCTTAGAACCTATTGCTTGCTATCATCGCTTCATAGTCACCATGTTGGCTTAGGTTAGTATAAAATCATTCAATCAAGTTATTCTCTCTCTTAATCATAATATTCCATGCTTAGAAGTCTTAGCTCTCTAAAAATTAAATTGTATATAACAAAATGTAAATAGTATTTTAAAATTCTTTTTATCGTTCATAATTCAAATAAAATACATTAAAATATAATTCAATGAGAATTGGATCTATCAAATCAAGAAACATGTGAATTCACTAAGGCACTCCATCTATGCTAGCAACTGTGAATTACAATTATCTTATTAAACTGACCCAACATAACCCATGATCTACAGCCCATCGTAGGGGTTCATGATTGGTCAATCAAAATCAGACAATAAATGAAGATAACACAGTTCTAATCTATAGGGACATGCACACACTATCGCAATGGTGCAAGAACTCATCTCTTCGTGGCATGTACATGTCATATTCCATCCGGGGTTTGCTTTCCAAGACAACTATATGCTGGTAATGATGATGATTGACTCTTGTCCCGTTAGGCCCACCAATTACATGAAGGGGTAAGTCCCGTGGCTATAACCATCATGGATATCTATTCTAGATCATTATAGCCCCGCAAACCCTCCACGGTTGTGCCTCATGCTCAGGACTATAGGGTTTTAGACATCAATTCGGGCCTAGCCCGTCAAGCGCAGGTGAGTTACATAATTAAAATGCCCCATTTGATCTCTCTAGACCGTAATCCTTTGGTCTTGCTGAATTGTACTCATACTTAAGTTTCACTTTACTATAATAATTTTACATGCTTACATGTGTCTATTGCGTGAGGGCCACATAGGGCTTGTACAACTACAGTGCGTGTACCCACTGGTCCACTGCACATCCACCATGTGGGATCAGGGGTTGTGCACCACTGCACATCCACCATGTGGGATCAGGGGTTGTGCACATGCATGTGGACTAATCCACATGCTCCAATGTGGACAAGCAATGGTTCCTCGTACTAACCACCATTGGTGCTGGGCAATCAGCATGCTACCATGCGCATTTGGCGGGTTTGGGTAAGCCCCGTGTGTGTTGATAGTGCCTGCGCCTGCGCTTGCAACCCCCCCACCCTGGCGCCAATCACATTTAACACCTAAGAAAAATGTTGAAAAAACCATGAAGGATTGGAACTCTCTGCAAAAGACTATGATTTAAAAAAAAAAAGAACGGATCAGTTAGATGTCACAGACCTTTTTCGAATCTGATTCCTCTCCTGCAGTTGTTTCGATCCTTCCAATCTTTTTTTTAGTATAATTTTTCGGGCTCGAGAGTTCAATAACTGCAACTTCAGACCGATTTTTGATGATCAGAACTGGACATATGCTAAACATTGGTCAACTTCCCAAGCCTACTGGACATATGCTAGACAAATCCCCGAGCCTTTTGATGGGTATGTCCTATGAGTTCTCGCAAAAATGTAGGGAACACTGACCTTTTCTAGAGAGAAAACTCTTCATTGATAAGAGAGGAGGAGGAGAGAGAGAGAAAAGCACGCGAAGGTCCAAGTAAAAGTTGATTTCTCTACTTTAGTTATCTATAAATCACTCTTTATATAGATGGGCCCCTGTCCAAGATCCCAATCTTTAAAAGCTTCCTATCTTAAGGATATGATTATCTAAATTCTAAATTTAGATGACTCTCTCCAAGGACATTTATGTTTTCAAAAAGTATCCCCTCATTCGATTAGAACTCCCATCTCATCTCTGTGCCATAAATAAAGTCTCAAATCCCACTTAGGTCTTTCCACCCACTTTCTAGAAAAACCAACAATTCCTATATTCAAATTGGTTTGTTCAGTCAAACGTTGCAATAAATTTAGCATTTTGGGGATCGAAAACTCGTTTTGGTGAAAAATAGACTGGATTAGGTGGAGATATTACATCCCAAATATGTTGGATGCAGAGGCTAATCCCGTTCTTCTTTTCGTTTTTGCATGTTATGATTTACAAATATTCATAATTTGTTCGATACGCTTAGCTGAATGTGCTATGGAGAACGATAAGTGAAAAACATAAAATAAAAGAGTGATTACATAACCTAGGAATGTGGGAGGTCCACATTCAAAGAATTGACCATAAATCCACATTACCGGATTGAATATATATGGAGGTCCTAGTAGGACCTAGACCAAGGTGAGTCTAGTTCGTTGGACCCAGATGGGTTGTGTCTGGGTCTACATAAAAACTATATATATATTTTTTATTATCGTTCCATAGATATGTATGTGTATATATATATATATATATTTGATACCACCTAAATCTGATACTACCCAACAATGTAAGGAGTGGACTTGGACCTAAACAAGGACCATCCGGTCTAGTATCCAAGTCCAGATGAGGACCCTGGTTGGGTCAACTGAGTTGACGCCCCTACTTATATATTCACTTGCCGAAATAAAATAAAAGAAGTCTTAAGTTTTGTCATTTTGAGGGTAGTTAAGTGCTACATTAAAACATTAAACAACACAATTTTGAAGAGGCACATTATACAATCTCACCATTTTGTTGTTTTACGGTGAAAATACCAGGAAAAAACCAGGGAGACCCACAGGTATAATATATTTCGTCCAAAACGGTGAGGTGCATCAGCTTTCAAACTTTATGAGGCATCTTCCTCAGTTGTGAAAAGTGTGTTGAGGACTATTGATCAAGGTTTCGATTGAGTTTGATCGTATTGTTGTGTTTGGAAAGCGAGACATTGTCACCCTCCAAGAATATCCCCAGGAATGTTTAAAGCTCAAATTAAGTGAAACAATCCTATCCGAAACCGACAACGTGTTATATTCCGTTATGCCTACCAAATCCCAGACAACAACTATCGGACGCAGTGTCTTAAAATGCAACCGTTCAACCTAGAATTGGGTTTGGGGCCATTTGGTTTGAGTAAGCCGAGAATCGCCGGATTCCTAAAGTTTTTAAATTTGTTAATTTGCAAATACACCTTGACGCGAGAAGACCTGCCAAACAGGCCTTAGTGGGGATCCAAACTGGTTCAGCAAGTGACAAATTCACAATCCGGTTCCAAATTTCAAAATACCGGTTGGGCCCGTTGATAATTGAAACTTAGTTACCACATGGGGCGTATTATTGAATAATAAGGCGCCACTTGATCATTAAGAGTGGCTCATACTCCATACTAGCTATTGCATCAAAATCACAATGCACTTGGCCTATAGGATTATTGCTCCAATTTTAAAGTCTACAAAAGACAGGAGAGTAATAATATTTTAGTGTTGTGAAATTAACAAGAAAAAAAAAAAGTTATCCTACTATTCTTCCAAATACAAAATATGAGACTTAGGAGAAGACAACCACAATTACGTCAGCTAACTTAACTCAAAAAGGGAAAAGAAATATATTGTAAGCTAGAATTTCACATGTTGTAAAAACCACACATAATTCCGGATCTAATTTTCATTAGGGCTGAACTCAATTTTGGTTTGTAACAATGTAAACACTTGGTTTGAAAATAATCGTAAGTTAAAAAGTACAAAACCAAAATTTGATTAAAACTAAAGGAAAATTTCGTATGGAACCTTTAAAAATGATTTAATCATAGTAGTCCCTTGCTTATTTTTCCTATCGTGTGACAATTGAAACATAGAAATATCTATGACCCTACCCCTTCCTTATGTCTCTTCCATTCTTTTCTTTTTTTACCACAATAAGTGCCCTAAAAAATAATTTAAATTCCTTTCTAAGTCATCTCTCTTGTCTCTCTTTTAAAACCAATGTTGATAACTTCTAGATCACATGGTGATCTCCTTGTTCCATAATATTCAAGGTCGATATGATCGATTTGAAGCCAAAACTGGAATTTTTCGTGAGTTTTGGGGTTACGCTTATTTTGATGCAGCTGCCACCCCATTCAAATATTTTCTAAATGAAAATGGGGGAAGGGACATGAGGAACAGTTAGGATAATAGATATTTCTTAAGCTTTAATACTGTATTATAGAAAAAAATAAAAATAAAAAGCGAGGGCCTACTATGAAATTGAATAATTTTTAAGAGGTCAATACCTAATAATTGATTTGACATATCAAAATACATTAATTCCTAAATTGCGGTATGTCTTCCTTTCCCCATATCGAAAATTGGTTTAAATTTAGTAGACATAATTATTGTTGCATTCGCTATATCCAACGTTAGGGGATCAAATTCTTTTCCTTCCCACTGTTACCACTAGGGATTGGAACCAAAAGTCACTTTCACTAAATCAAAAGTGAGAGAGGAGGAGGGTGAATGGAGAATTAGAGCCACACATGCACATTGGAGTCCGTAAAGGGCTCCACACCATCATCGCTGATATTCATTTTCTTCTGGGCCCCACCCCCTCAATCCCTAGTCCATGTGGGCTCACCAAAACATTAAAATATAGCCAGACTAGCATCTCTTTGGCGTTGATAAAGAATAAATCGAAGAAAACAAAAAGTTGAATTAATTAAAAAAAAAAAAAAAAAGTATATAACGAAACTATTTACCTTAGGTACAAAGTGGTTACAGTTAATTTTGACCTTGGATGTCAAATTGGGTGGCTGCATTTATTTCATTGACCAAGCTCAAAGCTCATAAGAAATTTTCTTGAACTTTGTGATTCACCCAAATTATCAGATTTCACATTCGATGGTTGTAAGTAATTGTGACCACCCTGTACTAAAGGCGAATGGTCTCATTGTATACAATCTCTTCCAAAAATAGTGTGCACTACCAATTAGAAATTTTCTCTTAAAAAATCAACGGTCCTCTGATATTGAGATATATGAGCCTTTTCATGCACTCCCAATCCTCTGGAACGTGCCCACGGTTGAGATAAAATTGTCGCAATCTTTGGATAATATGTTAGCATTTGAGTTTCAAATAATCGGTTTGAGAGTTGGACTATGTAATAAAACACGGTGTATATATATTTTAAAAAAAAAATTTCTTATACCAGCAAGATCACTTACAATATCTAATTACAAATAGATCACTAATAAAATAAATAAACAAAACAGTTCTCACTTACTATCACTTAAAAATAACTTCCTTATTCAATAAATAAATCACATTGCTTTATGGGAATAGAGGACCACAATAAAAATTAAAGTAAAAGAAGTAAAATTGTCGGATATTACGGAAGTAAAATTGTCGGATATTACGTCAACTGAGCTTAGTACACCCCACGTCGGGTCTTCTCCTTCCAATTGTGCTCAGGGTTAATGATCGGTCTATTGATTCTACTATATATGGCAAAACCCTCTCAATGGCGTATAGATATCGATATATAACCAAATCGCTTAGGCCTCAATGTTTATTCTTCCTTCCTTGGCTTGATATGAGAGAGATGAGAGAGAGAGAAATCTCTCCTAGGTGGGGCGTGGCCCCCTTTCTACCCTTCTTATGAGAGAGAAACTGGTCAAAAAAGAGAGGAAAATTCCCATAGTGGACCGTGCTCCCTGGCAAGCCGCCAAAAAGAAAGAGAGAAAGGGCAAGAGAGAGAAATTCCCATAGTGGAGCTTGTCCCCCCTTTTAAGCCACCAAATATAAAGAGAGTGAGAGATAGAGAAAACCCTTGCTTGGGGCATGGCCCCCTAGAGAGAGAAAGAGAGAGCTCTTAGAGAGAGAAGAAGTGTAGAGAATAATTATGAGGGGGAGAGCCTCTATTTATAGATTTTTTATGCTTTAGGGTTTGCCATATTTAATGAGATTAAATCTAGATCATTGATCCAAGGAGATTTGTAGGGTGATAGATATGAACTATCTATGTATTAGAACCACCATAAAGATTCAAAAGAATGTGCTAAAACATTATTCTCCATTTTCTAAACATATTCCTATCAAATATTTAAATAATAAAAATATTACTCGTATTTTCTCCATTTATGAATATTCATTCCTTATTCTTATAATCTTTTGATCGATCAAAATATCTTGATTCATAAGACAAGCTAAATTTTATTTTATTGATTCCTTATACAAGTAGGCTTCATACAAAATAGAAAGCCAACTAACATGGGGTGCCTCTCACAATATTTAGTAAGCATAAGTCCCCATGGATGGGGCGTGCCACCCTAGGTAGCCTCTCATGGGCCCCACCCAATCTTCCACATGTATTTAAATGGGCCCCCATATTAAATGGAGGGTCTCACATATTTTAGAAAATACTAAATTTTATTTTTAGAATTTACAAAAAGAATATTAAATTTATTTCTCTTAAATTATTTAAACATTAAAAATTGATTTTCTCTTATATTATAAATCCAAATGATAAAAATAAAATATCGAGATATTTACAAAAATTCAAATAATCGTTCTAAAAATCATATAATATAAAATTAATTATAACTAATTAAATTATATGGGAATCGGATCTATATAGGTCTAAGATTTATCAATGTACTGGAGCACTCCATCTTCAAGTGTGGACTACACTCTACACTAGCTTTCTCAAACTCCCCCAGCGATGTTCATGACCCACAGTCTACTGCAAGGGTTCATAATTGGACCGCCAAAGTTAGCCAATAGGCTAGGGGACGTAATACCAGTTTATGCACTTCATGTTCTTCCCTATAGACAAATTCATAGTCCTCCATACCACGATGCAACTACGGCTCTATGGTGTATATGGGTAATATCTCGCACATATACATGCTTTACCTTCAACGATTGATTGTTATCTCGATACAGTTATCTATGTACATACCATGTGATGGTACTATGATGATGTTTTAGCTCTGTCTCTAAAGGCCAACCATCACACATAAGGGCCACACAATACCTCGGCTCACTCATTCGGATAAACACCAATCTGATCGAGGGCTGACCTACTGAACCCTCCTCAATTTTAAATCTATGCCCAGGACCTTGGGTTTTTCTACTCGACTGGCCTAACACATCTAGCCTAACTTGAATATTGGCAACTAGTATTTGTCTAGTATGGTCCACAAGATTACCACGCTTCCACTGAGTTTATGTTTCATTATATAAAGGAAAAAGTTTATATAGAGCTTAGACTCTAAACAATCAAATTAGAGTACACCTCAAAAATCTCATTAAAAGATGTTGTTTTGATGCCTAAATATCCTCAACTTGATCATTTCGACATCAATATGCATGGACATGAGAAAAAAATGGATTTCAAGTTTTGAAAATAGTGCATCTTGTAATGCATTTTGGACCATCAATGTTTAAAATTTTCAAGTTTTCATAGGTTTGCTCAATATACATTATTTTTTAAGCTTTAAATTTTATAATTAGAGAGGGAAATGTATTTTAAGACAATCACAAAGATTTTCAGTATTGAAATCATATTTCTTGATACTATTTGAAGGTAAGCTTTACTTTGATTGTGCAAAGCCTCAGTTCTATACAAACCGCAACCTTATATAAAATGTTTATACAAGCTCTCGTAAATACTTTAATGGCGCCATAAACCCAACACGATTGACAACTTCTCATCCTTCTTTTAGCAACGAGTGGTTGAGGAAAGCCTTGTGAAATTTAAGGGGCTTCGTTGGTTGGAACGACATTCCTAAACTTCTGGTTGTTGAGAACTCCATAGCAAATTGTTGAAACCAAAATGCTAGTATAGAAGCCCATTTATAAATTTAGTAATAGATGGGGGTCTCGAGGCACCCAATCAAATATAGTATATTTCAAAATTCAATCTTAGACATGGATTTTGACTAGAAATTTTACTAGTCAGTAATATCGATTGTCACAATAAAAATAAAAAAAGGATTCTAAACCTTCAAATGGACTTTTTAAAATTAAATTTAAGACCATTCATTACCGTTACTGCTAATTATTTGTAGATCATCAAAATCTTTAATTTTGAGATAGAAAATCATGAACCAAAACTAGAAATAAACACTCTGAGCTATAAAATAGCATTTATACTCGAAAATTTCGCCATGAATGAGGTCCCGGCCTTGTTTTCCGGCCTAAACTCGTCATAGAAGGGAATGGTAGAGGATTGGTACTATTGAATTCCTATCAAGGTGAGGGTTAGGTTGAAAGACCCTTCCTCGCTCAGAAGGCCGGCCGATCCGGCTTTTAGTACCGCTAAGTTTGAAACCTATTTAGGAATTTTAGAAATTGAACTCAAAATAGGGATAGATTTTGAAATAGTTTGAAATAAAGCCGAAAGTCGAGATAAATGAAAGGATGAAATATAAGTGTACCTGAGGTTGGGCCCTCCAGGTCCAGTGCCCCGGAGATAGTGCTGATTCAGGATTAGTCTAAGCATGACTTATCTTGAGCCTTCAGATAGCATTATGATAGCATGTAATCAATATTTTGATAAAATGGACTAATGAACTCCAGTGGGACCGAGATTAACAAATGGTGTTTGGCGAGACTTATACTAGACTTAACGAGCTAGAGCAGTCGAGTCAAAAGTCCTTAAATACATGCGCATAGAGCACAATTGATGAGGGTTAGCAGGGTTATCTATTGATGATGTCAGAGTTGCCCAGGGTAGTGAGCAAACGGACTATGTGACCTTGTGTGTGATGGTAGCCTGTAGAGACAAGGGCCAAAGCCTTATCTTAAACCATCATACAGCATGTATATATGATAGTCATGTCAAAAAAGACAATTACTATTGAGAGTAACACATGTACATGTGTGAAAGATGACCCCCATATCTTTCATAGAGTTGTGTGTGCAATAGATCTATGTGTTCATGGACTTGTCCTTAAAGGGAACCTGTAATCCATAGGCCAAGATTGTATCCCCTCACCTATTGACTGACTTTGGTAGCCGCATCATGAATCCCTGCAAGGGTTTGTGAATCATGGGAAATGATGTGTCAGTTTGAGAAAGTGAGTGTGAATTATAATCTATAGTAAAAGATGAAGTGTTTCAGCAAATTTATATTTCTTTGACATAGTTGGATCCAAATTCTTTCAAATTAATTTAGAATTGATTAGTTTGAATTTAAATGATTCTTAGATTGATAGAGTAAATTTTTTTAAGTCTCTGGATATTTTATTTTCAAAAAATAGATTTATAAATAAAGAGAAACTGAATTTTCAATATTTTAAATATTCAGAGAGAAAATTAAATATTTACAATTTTCAAAAAATAATTTTATTAATTTTATAAATCATACTATATATGGAGGCCCACCATAATTTATACATGTGGATGGTGCGTGGGGCTAACATAAGGCCCCATGAGAGGCACACCTAACTTTTAGCCACCTAACTTTTATCCTTTCTTTTGTAATCTTGTTATGAGGCCATCAAGGCACTCAATTAAGGATAAACAAAAGGAAAGGTTTGAAAAATAAGAGATATGATTTTCAAATTAGGACATGTGTAAGAGATTTATGAAAGATATAGGAAAGTATGATATGTTTTATATTAATTTTATTTGATGGGATTAGGTTAAGGAAGCTGAAGGATAAAGTTCTGACACCATCTTTTTAATCATGATAGATGATCTAAAAATTATATGACTGTCTCTTATGATCAATGGTATGGATCTACTCTCTGTAAGAATGACTAATCCTAAGAAACCCTAAACCTAGATAAAATCTATAAATAGGCATCATGGGGGTCTTAGTCTCTACACATCAAGAGCTCTCTCTCTCTCCATCCTTAGGTGGCACATCAACCCTCTCTCCACCTCTTTTTTATCTCTCTCATCTTCTCTAGCCTCCCCACTTAGAAAATATTTTTGTGAGACAAAAATAGGGGGCACGCCCCAACCATAGAAATCAAGGAGAGGGGCACGCCCATACCACAATGCACTGAGGCCTAGTTCTTGTCTCTAAGTTTTACCACTGCTCTCTGATTTAATTAAGGGTTGCAACCTAAGGTTTTCCATACTTTGAAGTTATGAGATAGGCCATTGATAACATGCGTCACTGGAGAAGGAAACCCAAATTGGGGTGTGCAAAGTTCTTATGACATCTTGTTCTATGGTTTGCAGTTTATGTCTTTCTTGTTCTTGAGAGTCTTATGCGATTTTCATTTATTGAATAAAAGAAGTTTTATTAGTGGCAGCAAGTGAGGACCTCTTTAGTCACTTTTTATAATTTTTTTTAGTTGATTTAATTGTATTTAGACATCTGTAAGTGCTCTAGCCGGTAAAAAAAAAAAAAATTAAAAACCGCATATATCGTGCTTGTTCACCCTATCCAACTTTCAGAAGCAAGGTAGGCTCTTTTTGTACAAAAATTTCTCTTTGCTCTCCAAGGTAAAAAGATTTCAATAATACTCAAGTAAAAAGCATGCACTTCCTTTCTCTCTTTAGTTTTCAAGCCTTTTCATTGATACTTCAAGCCTTTCTAACCTCTTTAAGAAAGTTACATATGGTGGGTTCATGTAAAGTTCACCCTTAGAAATAGGGTGGATGATCAAAACCCATAAGGATTGTGTGAAAATATAAATTACAAAATTAAAATGGAAATTCGGGTAAAAAGAAATGATAAGAAAAAGGCATCAACAAAATTTGAAAAATGATAAATAGGTCCTCAAAGAGGGGCATCCCCCCATCCCTTTGTCTTGGGGGCTTGGTTCGGCTCTTCCAACATTGATTCGGATGATCTAACACCTTGAAAATATAAATCGTGTCGATGTTTTTCACTTCACAGTTTTGTGCAAAACTCTATATTTATTTTTTACACGCTCTTGTCAAAAATATTTTATTGCATTCTTTTTGTCGGTAGATCCAAGGGGAATACGGAGGTCTGGCGTTGAGTCACGAAAGCGGAAGAATAGGGAGGGTGAGCAGATAAACATAGCAACCGAATGACTACTATGTCTTTTCATCTTTATCCTTAACCTAGAGAGAGCACTTTTTTTTTTTTCACCCTTTGCTATTGCGTGTTGAGGAGGATGGGGGCTGTGAAATCGCATCATCGCACGGATGAGAGCAAATAAGGAAAGAAAAGGGGTTCTCTCTCTAGGTCAAACATAAAGATAAAAAGAGATGGTAGTAGCCATTCGGTTGCTATGTTTATCTGCTCACCTTCTTTATTCTTCCGTTTTCGTGACTCAGCGCCAAACCTCCACATTCTATTCAAAACAACGTTGCTGGTCTTATTTTCGGTTGTTCAACAACTGAAAATAGAACATTATCGGATATCGAACAACTGAAAATGCTCTATTTTCGGATGTTGAACAACCGAAAATAGGACTGCGTATTCGGTTGTTCAACAACAGAAAACAAGACATTTTCAGATGTTGAACAACCAAAAATCCAACCATTTCATTTTTTGAACAACAAAAAATCCAGTCATTCTGGTTGTTCAATAACCGAAAAAGGGTAAGGTTGTTTTTTAAAAAAAAAAATCGTTTTGACCTTAAAAAAACAGATAGATAGGTAATAACGAAAAATATTTGATAGTTTCGTAATAACGCAAATTATAATGAATATGTATGTAATTTTTTCAAGTAATTAATTTTACAAACCCAATGCGACTTGTGCCGGTAAAGATACAAGGTCATGCCTACCTGTTTTTTATTTTTATAAATCAATGTTTTTCTATTTTAGAGGAGTCGTATTCAGAGCGGTGTCTAAAGTTGAAGCATAATCACGTGCCTAATTGTGAGGAGGGAAAGTGGGAAGAGGGAGGGAGAGAGAATGAAAAATAAAGAACCCAATCAAAGAGAGAGAGAGAAAGAGAGGGGAGAGAGAGGGAAAACCCAATCCACTATTCAAGAGAGAGAGAAAAAGAAGAACCGAAAGTGTTTATGACAGAGTGAAAAAGAAAACCCAATCGCGAGAGAGAGAAAACCCCAATCTAAAAAGAGAGAGTAAAAGGAAAAAAAAAGCCACTCTAATATCTCTTTTTTTGTTATGTTTATTCTTATTTAATTTTACATGCATCAGATGTTTCTTTTACATTTGAGAGATTATCATTAGGTTCTCATACAGTGAAACAAATTTGTAAATTTTGGTTGTGTACATTGTTATTAGGGAGGTTAATTTGTTTAATCTTTTCGCCCTAGACTATTTTTTTGTTTGTTTTGCTTTTCCTTTGATTTTTCTTTCCATTATGTTATACAAATTACAAAAGCAATATAGCATTTAGTGGGATCCAATTGTACTTTAACTTTTCTATATTTTCCTCATTTTGCTCAAATGTCATTTTTCCTCAATATGTATATGCTTAAAGTATTTAGTCAAATGACCAATATTCTTAAATGTTTTATCTCATGGAAAATACAATTATAAAATGGGCCAATATAAATGATCAAAATACTTAAATTTTCATTTTGTGTTTTCAATGTAGTTTATGAGCCTAAATGCTTAAATATTATTATATGGGGGATGGACCTAAATTGCGTGTAGCGTATGATGCAATTTAATGAACGTTTAGGTGCTTAAATTTTCTTCTCAATGAGGCACATAGGCGAAAATGATGGGATGAAAATTATCCCGTGGAAGTAAGTGAAGAACGAGGGGCCTTTAACTATCTAAATAAACTAATTTAAAAAAAAAATGGGTAGGCCTGTGGTTCCCACTGAATTACTCAAAAACAAAAATTAGCCTTGCTTCAAATGCTCGCGCATATTGTGCATCGAGTGAAGCGGGTATGAGGCCCTCCACATGGTGTGTGGGCCCCCATTGAATTAAAATTTTGTAATAGTAGAAATTGAAGAACACATACAGATATTGAAGAAAACTTAAAATTGGGGTTTTTCACTGATCGGTAATCCTACTTGCGATGCAAGGGGTCGGCGATGCAGGGAGGGTATACAAGCGAGTCTCAATATATTAGGGGATCTGGAACGGGCAAGGCAATCTAGATCAAGCTTTTGTATATGGATCGTCGATTTTTTAAACCTTCATCTAAAGTATTATAGGCAACATGTACTTGTGATGCATTTCAAAAAACTTTTAAGTTGGATTTTTGGAGAAAAACAACATTTGAATAACACCCATTTAACGTTTTCCATGCATGACCAACATATGCTTTACTACTTCCACCTCTACTGCAACTCTTGGTGGTGTTCTAGAAAGTACCATATTTTGGCACCTGGGCATCAAACAGCTTACTAGGGGTACGTCATTCCTCCTCTCAATCGCATCTAACAGCTGCGGTGGCACCAATAAACTAGTAATCCACATAATTGATAACTATTGTAAATATTTTAGTCATTTAGTTTCTAGGAAATCACCATAAATATCTATTTTAATAGAAGATATGAACTTCATATTGCCAACCCCATGTCCAGAACAAAATTTAGTGTAGAATCCTGGCTCGAAAGTTGGAGATCCAACTAAAAAAATGCAAAGTCTTCGAGTCCAATTGGAAATCTGAACTTATCATTGAGTTAAAAAAAAAAAAATTGTATAGAAAACCAAGTCGGAAGCTGGAGATCCGACTGACTCATTGAAAAAGAAAAATTACAAGATTTTAAGACCGGATTGGAACTCAATGTTCTTACCATATTTTTTCCCAAAAATTTCTAGTAAGTACTCAGAGTTCCACCCAAATAAATAAAAAATAAAAAATAAAAATAAAATAAAAAAAGAACTTGATTCCAAATTCAAAGTTCCGACCCAAGGGCATGTTGAAAAAAAAAAATTACAAAAAAAAAAAAAAATATATATATATATATATATATATATATATATATATGAGTATAAAATATAAATAATTCTTCCTAAATACCAAAAAAAAAATATCTTATTTATTTTTATCAAAAGAATAATAGTGGGCTATACCTAGGTCGTCAAGAACCAACAAAAGCGATGATGCGGACAGTCGCATAACGACAGTACACAAACGAAAACATCACTTTTCATCCAGCCTGCCCATTCCAACACCAAAGATGCCTTCACATATGCTCCTTTTTGGGCATAAAGTAAGGCAAAGAGTAGCAACTAATCCAGGTTTCTTGAAATATAATCGACCTCGCCATTAAAGTTAAAACTATAAAGAGAGCTATCACTTGGAGCACGCACATGCCTCACAGGAGAAGAACTAGATTATCTCTATCCCTCATCATTAAACTAACGAATAATTCTTTCGTATTAATCCCAAGTTTCTTGTGAAATAATCAACCCAACCATTGAAGTATCATATACGTTGAGAGAGCATACAGCCTGCTCCTACGGGAGCACGTACTGTATTCTTGCGCCCTAGCATTAAAGAGCTATTTAGAAGGAAATTTTTTGAACTGAATATTTCAAATTCACATTAGAACCACTATATTAGTATTTGCAAAAAGAA